>NC_136495.1:28727382-29022382 GCF_053919585.1 Euprymna scolopes | reverse complement strand
AAGTCAAAGAGATTCGACAAATGTGGTTCCCTACGTTAATATAAATTGTGGAGTTCATTCTGCGCACACACTTTTAAAACATTCTAGTACCTGGAGAAGCCATGTAGCACCAAATATTTATGTTTAGTGATCCAAATTTGACGGTTTGAGCCACACAATCAAGATTAAATTTCCCCACTACAGCGAACATATACCGCTCTAGGGGCGTCATAAATCTAATAAAAAAAAAAGAATTTGTTACAATTTTTGAACAAATGTTAGTTATGTGTATTCACATGAAATATAGCAAGTGTTCCTTCTCAAATTAAAGAAAATAAGAGGCTGTTTACTTATTTTAAAGTTATATTCGCAAGACAAAACAATTTTTACCGAATAATAAGGTGTCCAATTTTCATGTCTTTTTTGAAATTACAGTCATTTTTTTTGTAGGCCATCTTTCTTTACGTCTTTTTAATTCCGCTTTTGATAATCTTCTGTAAATCAAAATATAAACACATAAATTATTGTGCGACACATTCTTATAATGGACTGCCCAGTTTTTATGAAATTCCTTTTCCTATAACTGTTATTCACCATTCAAATAACATCTTTAATATATGTGCTGAAAAAGCAAAATACGTGTTTATTCATAGCGGAACATTTTGCTTACCGCATTTTACTTCCTCTCATGGCCTGTGCCATTATTGAAAATCAATGGGTTAAGTAAATAAACATAACTTTTCTCTATATATTCGTTGTGTCAAATAAAAAAATTCTTAACTCGAACATATGTGTTTATATTTTGATTTACAGAATTTTACTTTCCATTAAACTTATATATTGCTCTATTTTTGAATATTGAGCTTTACAGTTTTGGTCAGGATGATCCTGAAAGTATTACCTCAATGCAATATCTAACACGATAATTCACTTGATTTTTAATCTGTGACCTATCTCACTTATATAATATATATGTATGTATATATATATATACATTTATATATATATATACATATATATATACATACACATATATATATACGCATATATGTATAGAGATATACATATATACATATATATGTATATATATATATATATATCTATATATGCATTTATTACATTTTTAGTATGTGTATAAAATTGTGTTAGTTTTTTCTTTTGTTGTAGATAACTTTGTCTTCAACTTTTTATTTTTAATTCTGAAAATAATATTTAAAGTCAAATTCAAACAGGTTTAGGAACAATACGCTTTAGCTGGATTTGTTTGCCGATTTGGGAGATATATTTCCCTTATTTCTTCTGAATTTGGAAAAAATTTATGTAAGAAATATTTATTCCTATTATCATGATTGTTTTGCAAATTATGACTGCATTTTGCAAGGATAAAGGAGTAAAATTACTTCAATGTTTGATTATTTAACCGCAAGAGCTGCTATTTTAACACAGTCTGATCTAGTAGCATTGCAGATATGATATATATATATATATATATATATATATATATATATACATAGAGACATATATATATATATATATATATAATTGCATAGAAGTATTATTTGACGTAAATAAAAAATTCATAAGAAGGACATTAGGTTTTTTTATCACATGCATATTGCATATTAAACATGAATATTTCTCTACATATAAATTAGGTGGCATTTCTTCTATCGGTGTGTCATCGTAGGTGCTGGACTGATATTTTTACAGCAAAACCCCTAGAATACTTGGGGTCCTGGATATGACCTTAAACTATATCCAGTGGTGAGACCCCACCGTACGGGCTTTGGGGAGGGTGTGGAGCCACCCTTTAATTGCTATTGCTCCCATGTTCACTCTGACCCGGAGTGGTAGTACCTGTTAGGGTCCCAACTATGAGTTAGTTAGAAACCGACTTGAAAACAACAAATATATTCTATTAAAAAAATGTTCTTCAAAATATTTGGATTCGGCATTAAATAACCTGAAAAGGGTTGATATGCCTTAAAAAAAACCCAACCAACGTAGAATACTTTCTTTTCACTCTCTTCTTAATTTTCTCTTTCTCAGCAATAATATCAAGAAAAAAACTTCTATAAAAATAGTTTTCCTTGGATGTTGAACAAAATATCACACAACCTCTTCCTAGCCGACTAAAACAAGGTCGCCTGAACGTGCAATGATAAAAATAACTCGTTGATCCTTTCCTTTTTTTATAGCAACATCCGTATGTTTCGAACCTTACGTGGTGAAACTCCACGTGCCAATGGCGACATCTTTCACCTTATCCTCGCTGAAGTTCCGTAGGTTGATAAGCGGTATTTCATTAGTCAAACGTTTTATTAAACTTTATTTTCGTGGTTTTTGTTTCATCTGAATTAAACTATCATTTTTGGAAATAATGATTAAAATAAGACTTTTTGAATGCATAAATGCCCTAGTCTTAGAATGAGTAAAAATATCCATACTTCCATGTTTCCTTTTTATTAATTTCTTATTTATTGGATTGAAATCCATCTACTAATGATTCTTACGCGACTATTTTTGTTACCTTATATCACCAGCATCATTGTGCTTTCCTAGTCTTTATTGTATTTCAAAGTGAAGAGGCCTACATTAATCCCAGCGTTTTCTTTTCGAAGGCCCGATTCCCGAAAAATAAATAAAAAGTGAGTCCACTTGTTAAAGAATTTAGTTAAAAGACATTAAGAGAATCACCCTGCACTTTGGGAGTTTTACAGTGTATGGGATGTTTTTTTTTGCTAGTCGTTTTTAACTTGAAAAGTATAGTTAAAAATATTAATAGCTTAACTGTTACCAGCAGGTATTTTCAGGGAATTTATCTAACGTCCGGGAAACACCGTGGGTTTATAGAAATGAAAAAAAATACAGTTAGAAATAATGCTGTGTTATCCCCTCAGAATTATTTCTCATGGAATGTTAACATTTTCATCCTAAACATGGCACAGTGACATTTGAATATAAAGGGCTAAAATGTGGAACAACATTTACAGGGATGCAATATAGTGTAAAGAGCAGTGAGATGTCTGGTTTACATTACGCGTGAACCGCAGCATATCAGTATAGTCATGAAACACACAGACTCAGGAAGAAAGAAACTACTTGAGTAAAAGGCTTTCGACAACTTAGAATCTCTGGAGTGTAAGGGTGGGATTTTGTTGCATATCGGGTAATATCAGTAATTTACGTCGATTGCAAGTGCGTTGAGTTCGTCGGATCAATTTTCATTTAAATACTTATAAAAAAAGCACAGGGAGGCAAATTTCCAGCGATGATACATAGAATGACGTTAGTTTAATAGCGCGGAAACCATTAGGTTTGATAATTACTTTTGCCCCTGTCTAATATTTAGAGACATGTGGCAGATGCAGCAGACTTGATGTTGCAACAACTATTATTAAAATAGAAATCCGTTTGCAATATTTCAGATAAATAAACGTCAGTGTATGCTTGACTTGTCAGTAAAATTTCAACTATTAATGCCTAACAGTCTTTGTTTCATCACCGTCCAGGGATAAATACGCCGTGATACGACATAAAATATGGCCGATAACGATCACATGCATCTCTCTCAGAAATTCTTCGCTTAAGTTGTGATTGACTTCGATGGTTCTCTTTATTTAAAAGAATATTATGGAAAATATTTCAATCAAAAAATACGAAGTGCCTTAAAAAAAGGTTTCGAGACTTTTTGTACATACATTTAAAATCTTCGTACTCTCTTGAAAATTCAATATGTTATTACTATATAGCTTATAAAATTGCTGACATCTTTTTTGATTTCATGAACAAATGAACATGAAGTAGCCTGAGTAATGGTGAATTTAAAAATAAAACATGCAGTCTGGGCATGAGGACAATTTAGAATAAGGATATGCAATAAAATTTTGTTTAAACTTGTGAAAATACAACAGAAATATATGGAGTACTTCAGACTGTTTTTGGGTAATATTGTTTGAATAAGTCACCAGATTTCATGTGGCATAAGAAGTTGGAACGATACAAAAAACGCATTGCAGGCGACGAAGATTACTTCGTAGGGGACGAAAGTTTTATTTGTGTACTATTAATACTATTACCTATACGAAAAAGAGTCTGGAACCATATTGAAGACACCTAGTAACAGAGATGATGCTACATATTGAATTTGATAACGTGTGTTTTAAGCGCATGTATTGTCACCATGCTAATATAGTACAGTCACAAAACTATTACTTCAATACATTGCACTGTGATAGAACAACTACTGTTGGGCATTCATGAATGAATCTTGCTCGACAAGACAGGAAAAATAGAGGTTTATGTGTCCTTATTATAGTTGTTCAGTTGTTTACGTCACAGTCAATCAGTTCCACTAAAATTACATGCACTTTAGATGTTTGCAACTCCACGTGCCCCTCGATGACTTACTAGAAAATATTCCTAATAGAAATATATCGCGACACCTATGCATAATAATTGAAACATCTGATTTAGACGATATGATGCCAATCGAAGTGGCATAGTAGAAAACATTTAGTAAAGCATCTTCCGGTATTTGTAACGAAGATCCTACAAAATTAAACAAATTAGACTATAAATATACAACAATATGTTTTATACTGCAACTTAAACTACTTTTCTGCCTACCTGGATATTTTAAGGATGTAGTTTAACTTTTTAAAGCGTTTGTTACTTATAAATAAAAATATTTTAAAACTTGTCGTGTTGGAGCAAAACAGACGATTGTTTCGATAATCCGTTTTCGAGGCTCAATAATAACTCAAAAATCGCAAATGAGACGAAATAGTGGTTGAAGTTATATTTTTACATAATTAGATACGTTTATTGGATGTGTTTGTAACAGTATTTAATTAGTTATTTTTAGCTTTTACTGCATCTGTGCTCTGGCTCTGCTACGATTACTACTTATTTCGATCTAATTGAGTAGGTTTTACACTATATATTTAAGGGAAAACGAATTTAAAATACGTAATTGTTAATTAAAGAAGCTTAGCTTTTGAAGTAGTTAACGCTGCCATATACATGGACCCATCCACATCCATATATATATATATATATATATATATATATATATATATATATATATACATATATGAACAAATGATTAATAAAACATATTAAAAGACATCTTGAAAAAGAGTTAAAAACATATTTAATTTTAAAAAGAAAAGTGGATAGTCCTAAATCCGCGGAGTTTCGAAGAAATACTCTCCTTTACCTCCTATTCCCCTTACCTCCCCCTTTTTTAGCCAAGTAAGATCTGTGACTTATTGTAGTTTCATTAAATACTTTTACAAGCAAAATCCGATCCCGCATTTTGCTAATTCCTGCCCTCTGATGAGAAGGAGAGTAACATGACGTAACATATTTTATTTACTGACATTGCCGTAACTAAACGATTATCCGTCACATTTACAAACGTTTATTTTTTTATTTATTTTGAAAAAAGTTTTACTTTTTATGAATATTAAAAGAAAAATGGGTACTCGTGCAGAGAGTGATCCATCCTGAAATAATAACGTTATTATTTAAAAAGCCATTCTTAACATGGGGAGGGGATGTTGTTTTGTACCTATTCTGTACTTTAACCTTGCAATTGATTAAAAAAAAACACGATTTAACAAATAGCGCGGGCCACTCTCTTTATTAGCACAAAAAATGTTACTAAACATTTATTAATAATTTCTCACTTTTACAAACATTTGATTTTAAATTTCTTTTTAAATGACGACTTTTATCGACTTTTTTTTTAAATATCCCCCCACTGGTGTTTATTCCGAAATCCGTTGTTAACATGGAGAGGTTGGGGGTGTTTATTCTGAAAGCCGTTCTTAACATTTGTGGAGGTGGACCTAATGTAAAAAAGAAATAAATAAATTAAAAAAACAACTAAATCATTTACTGATAACTTCTCACTTTTACAAATATTTTTTAATTTACATGCGCGGATGAACAAATTGTTGAATAGTGCGAAAACAAAACATTTAGGTCCACCGCCACAATTTTCTTTTTTAAATGACGACTTTTATTGATAAATAAATTTACTTCTCCGCAACTTTTATTGATAAATACATCTACTTCTCTGCCACGGGCACGGAACCCCTCCTTTTTTTTAAATAGTATTTTCGGGTGGGTATGCTGACAACAAATATCAGATAAATTTTGCAAATAGCCCCCCCCCCTCCAAAAGTGGTGTTTATTCCTGAAGCTGTTCTTAAGATGAGGAGGTTGGGGGGTGATTATAAGGTGGACCTAATCTTAAAAAAAAAACACGTTGTTTATGCGCACATAAGCAACTATTTTTTTATTAACTTTTTTTTTTTACTTTTTTATTTAAAACTTAGTAAATTTCAATGAATAGAATAATAAATCATTTATCATTAATATGTGTTTTTGGTTTTGTGTTGAATGAAACTTTTTTTTTTTCATTACAACAATAATGAACCAATTTAAATCTTCCGGCATGCGTTTAAGGGTTACGAAATTATCAATAAATCGTTTAGTTACTAAGCCAACGTCAGTAAATAAAAAAAATGTTACGTGCCCATGCATTAGCCTTGACTGGGGGGTGGGGCTACGGGAACGACCATTAAATAATTATGCTGGTCGCCATGGAACTCAACGCCTAAGGAGTACCTAAAGTGGCACTTATGCACTTATATTACCGTGCTATTTTTTAAAATAGTATTTTCCTGTTTCTTTTATTACTTTGTTAAGTGAAAGTACAGATAACCCGGTCGGTTTCTAATGCGAGGAAAATCTACCCCTCCGCAAAAAAGGGGTACTCTGGATAATAACAAAACATTAAAATTGACTCATTCTCGAAAGATTTCTTCTCTACTGAACGAGGAAAAAACGGTAAAGTGTAGTTCACCTTCTGTTTCTCTCCCTCTCTCTTAATATCTCTCTCTATCCATCTAACCCTTTCCCTCTCTCAATCAATCTTTCTCTCTATATCACCCTCTTCATCTCTCTTTGAGCCCCTTTCTCTCTCTAACTCCCTCTATCTCTCTCCTTTCATCTGTTTCATCCCTCTCTGTTTCTAACTCTCCTCCTCTCTCTGTTTATCTATCAATCCCTTTATCTCTCTATCTCCTTCTCTTTCTCTATTTTCTTCTAGCTGTCTCTTTTCTATCTATATATCTTCCTCTCTATCTGTCCATCTCTAATCCCTCATCCTATTTTAGTCTCCTAAATTAATTACAGTGAATAAGGCATTGTCAAAACATGGATAAATCCTATTTTAGTCACCTAATTTACTGACTGTGAGAATAGAAGTTATTTGGAAATTACTGCTACCTTGAACCGCACCAGAAGTAAATGGTAAAACCTTTCTAATTAAATTGATTTTGGCAGCCATTTGGTAACAAAATGACATAGCATTAGCCCTTGCTGCATGAGGAATACCTGCGACCTTGCTGCCAAGTACACGAATTATTTATTCTACTTTAAAACATTCAATGTTTCAAAAATCTCATGTTCGACATCTCCAAAATATCCAATATGGGGAAAAATATTGCAAAAATGCAAACTTATTGTTTAGGATGAATGCACAATGGTACGCAAAAAATCACTTGAGGCTCTTGGTCGATCCTTGTAAGATTTGCGTGGCAATTTCAGACCATTTGGGAATGCAGTAATATTGCTTGCAGGAGATTTCAGACAAATGTTACCTGTTATTCTTCAATCAACACCAGCAGATGAAATAAATGCTTGCCTCAAATGCTATACTCTACTTTTTTGTTCCATGTGAAGACATTAAACTTAACTGAAAATGTGCATGTACAGTTGCAGACTGTTCGATCCGCACAAAAACTTTTGCATCACTTGTGGGAAATTGGGTACGAAAAAGTGCCAGCTGATCAGAGTTAAGGGCAAAATTCTTTGACTTTTAACTTCTGTAATTTCTGTAATTTTATTTCATCAAAAGAATAGTTAGTTTAAAAGGTTTTTGCAAATATTCAAATTATAAGAATTCCATTTGACTGATGGAATGAGCTATTCTTGCAGGTCAATACAAAGATTCCCATGAACTTAACGCTATAATTAAATGTAAAACTCCAAGTAAGGTAGTCAAATACAAATCCATCCACACTGTTGTGAAAGCAGATAAAGTGGTTAATTATCCAACAGTTATATTTGCCAGGGATGCCACCGCATGTATTGTAACTGAAATTTTTTGTACTAATTATCATGTTGTGAAATATAAACCAATCCAAGCTTTGCAATGCCACATAGCTTGCAGTAAAAAAAAATTAACAAGCAATATCATAGAAACAACCATCTTAACAGGACCTTTCACAGATGAATATATCTTCATTCCATGCATTCCTATGATTCCACCGGATACATCATTACACTTTAGCAAATTGCAATTTCCAATTTTATTGTCATTTGCAATAACCATCAACAAAGAACAAGCAACAATCTTTACAATTGTGTGCCTTACAGTTACACACTGACTGTTTTTTCACATGGACAATTTATGTTACATATTAAAGAGTCACCAAACCGGAAAATCCCTATATCAGCTAAGAAAATGGAACAACAAAAACTGTGTACCCATGCACAATGGAAATTTAAACCTATAAGAAACATGCTTTTTCTCATTTTGGAACTTATTCCATTGCGTCAATTTGAGCCACAGCAACGCGTGGCAGGGTACAGCTAGTATATATATATATATATATATATATATATATATATATATATATATATATATATATATATATATATACGCACGTAACCAAATATTCGTTATATAAAGATTTGTAACTATCGTTGTTTTATATTCTCATACTATATATTATTAAAAAGCGTGATAAAACAGATGAAAATACTATCCCAAATTCACGCAGACAGGGGAACAGAAGATGGGTATACATATATTAAATAACATGCATCCATTCAATGTGTCACTTCAATGATAAAACCATTCTCTATTCAACAACATCCTTAGGGACTGATAGACAAAGTCTCGCGTGAAAAGGCAATGCCGCTCTTCAAGAAAACAAGATATTCACATGCATTCAAATGCAGACAAAGGCTATTGACATAAATAGATCGATATGTCGTCGGAATATCGACACGGAAATCGCCTGAGTAACCCAGCTGCCTTTATTGAACAACGAAAGAAAGTAAATATTTTTGTCATAATATTCGGTTTAGTCAATGTTCTTTTTCAGTCCTGCCCATTGTGGCTGGAAATCCTTTGTAAAAAAATATTCAAATATTTCTCTAACTATTCCTTGCTGCATTTATCTTCGTTCTTTCATTTTCTCTCGTTTGTCGTCTATTCAATTATTCTTCAATTATTTATTCTATTTCGCTTTCTATCTCCCTTCTCTCACCATCCATCACCCTCCTTCTTAATTCTACCTGTTCTGTATTTCCCATTGTCTTCATCTCGCTTCCCTTTTATCTTCATTTCTCTCTCAGCGCCCGTTTATCTCCTACTGTTTCTCCCTTCTGTCTCTGTCTATTTTTATCTAAGCATAATTTTATCTAGCATGCGATTTGTCTCTTTATTTCTGCTCGTGTATTTTTCTCTTTTTTATCTCGTCCGTCTCCTCTTTATCAATCTCCCTTTTCCCTATGATTTAGATATATCTCTCTCGCACTCTGTTCCTCACGCTTATTCCTTTTACTCCTATTACTTTTTTTCATTTTATTTTACTTCAATTACTCCTCTTTCCTCCTCTCTCTCCCCCTCTCTATTTCTCTCACTCTAGTTTGCCATCCAGCTTTGGTCGGTAAAATACGTTTGAATATGATATTATTATTTATGCAGATTTCGTAATAGTTATTCTAGATTTTACTCTTTATTGTTTTGAATTTGTACCCAATAAATCATTATGTTCGCCACGTGTGTCCCAGCTGTGAAATATGTTTAAATATGATGTGATAATCCATGCAATTTTATTATTTATTATTACATAACGAATAATCTAGTCTGGTCTAAATCCATACGTATATAACACTTTATATTTTAACATGCGCAGACTAAACATGTTTAGTTCAATTACTCCAGCCAAGTTCCATTTTTCTTTCAGTTTTGAGCCTAATAGGTTATTATACTAGCTAAAATAAGAATTGAAGTTGTTCCACAGGTCTTAATCCCCTATATACAAAGTTCCAAGTGTGTAGACAGATAAATGAGTGAACAGTTTAGAAGAGACTTTCCTTCACACAGACAGGTAAACAGAGAAATTATTTTTAAAAAGAGAAAGATATAGAGAGATAGATTAACCTCCTCTATCTACCTATATACTTATTTATTTCTCTTCTATTTGTCTCTATCTATCTATCCATTTATTTATCTATCTATCTATCTTTCTCTCTCTCTCTATATATATATGTATAAATATACATACATACACACACATCTATATATATATATATATATATATATATATATATATATATATATATATATATATATATATATATATATATATATGGGCCCTATACATCTTTGTGCATTACATTCTATATAATACTCTCCTCATTTATCGATCTGGGAGTAACTCCCCCAATATAACCTATAATTTTATTGATTTATTTTTTGCTGATGAATCCCACGCTAGGCGTCTCGTCCTCATTATGTTACCTAGCACTTTCTCTACTCTTTTGATGAGAAGCATTAAGCTTCGAAATTCGTTGATATCAAAATCCCCTTTATCCCCCAACTAAATGTTTATATACCCTTATTGAATAAATGACCCATTCTATATTTACCAATATAAAGTTTTTGTGATTCTATTTTCCATTCAATTTGTTTTCTTATATATATAAATATATATATATATATATATATACATATATATATATATATATATATATATATATATATATTATTACATTTTCACCCCAAACAAGGGACATTGCGACTGTGGTGTAGGCGACTACTATCAGGGGCAGCAACTACTGGGGTACTATGTTGGGATTTGGGCAGCAAGATGTCGGTTCACGTTACACTTGAACTTCGGCAGGTCAGTGCAGTTGGGGAAGCAGGGACCTGGAATGGAATTCCAGAGTCTAGCGGTTCTGGGGAAGAAACTACTGGAATAGAAAGATCTTTTACATCTAGGGATCTCTACTGTGTGGGGTGGGATTTAGCTGCCTATCGTGTTTGTCGAGTGTGTCTACGTCGTGAGGGCAGAAGTGTCTGCAGTTCGTCAGAGCATTCACCATTAAAATACATGTAGAACAGGCAGAGGTATGCAACGTTTCGTCTATGGGACAGAGGCTTAAGCTTAGATGTCAGTTCAGGGCCTATCAGGTTGGCGACTCTCTTGTGAAACTTGTCTAAGAGCGAGATACTAGCAGCAGATGCACCAGTCCAAATGTGTCAGCAATACTCCATACATGGGCGAATGGTGACCTTATAGAGGTACAAGATACTGCCAGGTGTCAGTAGTTTTCTAGCACGGTAGAGAGAGCCTACCTTCTTCGCAGCGGCCCTGGCAATTTTTTTCAATATAATTGTTTCAGCTCATGTTTCCTGTGAACGTTAGGCCATGTACTCTCACACAGGGAGTCACTAGCAATTGCTATTTGTGGCAGACAGGTTTCTTGTAATTATTGAAGGACACCAGTTTAGTCTTTTGCAGCATTGCATGTGACCATCCATTTTTGTGCCAATTACACTACAGATCCTCTAGTTTGTTTTGCCATTTCTTTAGATATGTGGTCATTTGTTTTACTGTCATGCCTGTTATAGAGTGTGGTGTCATCAGCATATAACCCATCTTAGAGGCAGTTTTGTCGGGGAGGTCATTAACAAATATTAGGAACAATAGAGGTCCAAGGATAGACCCCTGAGGCACTCCCCCATTTTTATCAAACTATTTAGATGTACGACCGTCGAGGACAACCTGAATTTTTCTCTTATCTAAGAAGGATTTATGTTAAGTATTCTACCAGTGATACCGTATGATTTAATTTTCCTGAGGAGACCCTCATGCCATACCCTCTCAAAAGCCTTAAATATATCTAGAGCTACCGATCTGCGCTCCCCCGCTTTGCCCAGTGATTGGTAATATACGTTCAGAGATTACAGTGAGGATGTCTTCTGTGGAGCGGGCATGTCTAAATCCATATTGTTTGTCAGTCATAAGTTTAGCATCTGTAAGGTGACGGACTAGAGCATGGTTAATTATGGTCTTAAATATTTTGGCGAAAAATGGGAGGAGGCTAATGGGTCAGTTCTTTCGCCAGAATTCTTGAATACTGGTACAACAGAAGCAGTGTTCCAACAGCCCGAAAAGCATGATTCATTAAGGCATTTGTTGTAGAGTTTGGAGAGAACTGGTTCTACTTCGGCTGACCACTTTTTTTAATAGCACAGCTGGGATGAGATCGGGTCCACATGCTTTTTAAGTGTCGAAGTTTGTTATGATAGCATGAACCTGAGCAGGGGTGATTCATAGATCGTCTAGCGTGGTGTCCGTCCGCAAAGGAAAGTCATGCAGGGGGCGGTTGGAAGGGTCCAGTATGAGGTTTGAGGCAAACTGGCTGGCAAGCATATTAGCCTTGTCGGTTTCTGAGCAAACAACCTCGTGATTGTTTGTTAGTGGAGGAATTGTTGATTGCCCATGTATTTACTACACTGGTGTAAATTTTCCAGAAGTCACGATTTCCTAATTTTTGTGCTTCGATGCGTTTTTAGTGGGTTCAGTAAATGTTCTCTTAGCTGTCGCTATTTCTTTCTTAACGTTACTTCTAGCTTCTATATACTTATGTATGTTTTAACTGAACTTATGTCGGTTAAATCTGTTGTATGCATGTTGTCTAACGTAATCCCCCATTGAGAAGCGTTAGAACTACGCTGAGGTAGCTTTGTATTCCCGGGTGACGCCAGATAACCCAGGGATATAAGATAGAGAAGATAAATATATATTTTTTTTAGTTCAGGTCAAAATATATATTGTTTGAAAACCAGAGAAATATATTTTACGGCTAAACGTTGATAACAGGAAATTTCACTTATAACACTGTCTGGCCTTAAATGAACCCAGGGTCGGATGTCAGAATTGACAGCTGGCCTTGGAAATCGGGGAGAATGAGTAATTTTTTTTCAGTGTAGGAATTGTACCCACGCAAAACCCTAAAAGCTTTTGATTTGTGGAGATTTCGTGGCGAAAATTAGCCAGAGTCAGAGTGTGGAGAGTTGAGTCGCAGAGTGAGTGAAGAGTTTCAAAGCTGTTTGCTTGTTGAGTCCGAGAAGAGACTCATTAAATGCTCTCTTAGCTGTCGCTCCCCACCTCATCCATCCGTCTGTCGCTGTCTACGAAGAGAGTTAGGACTTTGAAAAGAACTTACAAAATCTGAATGAGAATTGTAAAAACATTTTGTACATAATTTTGTGAAAATTAAACTTTTGTAGACAGACTACAATTGTGAGACTTGCTTCCTGCCTGCTGCTTCGATATTCGCTTTTAGCATACCAGATTTATGTAACAACCTCCGAGGAGTCTAGACGACACGTGCCGAGAATCCAGAGAAATAAGAGTCCTTAACCACGTCTTCGAAGAAGGCGTTACACTGCCTTTGAGCAATGGCAGTTGCGCAAGTAGAAGTAAACCATTGGGGAGAGTGGGGCTTGATATAAAATTTCCGCATGGGAACATGTGCTTCAATTGCTGTTTTTAACCATTCAGTGGTCTCATTTGCGCACTGTTCAGCAGGAAGAGAAAAATATTTCCCCATGGGGCATCTCTGATAAGATATCTGATGGCTTCCCCGTCAGCCTTTTTATAATATCTCGCTGTTTTGAGCAATGGCTCTTCAGTTTTGGGTCTAGAGTTTAGGGCGATTTCGACCATTATCACTGCATGATCAGCCCCTCCGAGAAGACTTATACAATCCTCGGGAACTGTGGTCAGAAACAGATCTAGAAGTCATGCGTCTTGTTCTTGCTGGTCAGGGAAACGAGTTGGAAACGTAACCATATGTGATATTGAGTGAGATATAGATTAGCTATGTGTTGTGCTGCCCGATGCCTCTGGGTGAGTAGAGAATCCAATCCAGTTTATTTGGTGAGCATTAAAGTCACCAAATACATGTACTTGTGCGCTAGTGTCGAGAATCCAGAGAAATAAGAGTCCTTAACCAGCTCCTCGAGGGAGGCCTTACACTGCCTTTGAGCAATGGCAGTTGCGCAAGTAGAAGTGTTGTGCCTATTCTGTCAGAGACTTTGTTAATTATGGTGCAGTCCTGGGTCATGGGAGAGGGGTAGAGAAAATAAAAGTAGCTTAAGTTATGTTGTATGTTTAGTCTAAAACACATAAAGGCTTGATAGTCCGTTTCTAGGTTTGTTTCTCTAGTCAGGGGAAGGGTGTTACGAACGTAGACTCCGAGTCCGTGCATATATCTGTCAGAGTCCTTACGGCAGAGTGGGAGATAGCCAGGCATGTTAAAGTAGTGAGATGAGATTGAGGAGTGTAGGTTAGTCTCGCTTAGTGCTAAGATATCCGAGGTATTTTTGAGGGGAAATGCTTCAACATCATCTAAATTAGTTCTAAGCCCACGGATGTTAGTGAATGCAAGCTTCAAGGGAGGAGGCAAGTTGGATTTGTTTGTCCCTAACCCTGGGTTAAGCTTATTTTTTTTATTGTATTGTCATCAGGTTTTTAAGAGTTTCAGTTAGATAAGAGCTGAACAAGAGGTTATGCTTGGTATCACACATGCAACAAAGTAGACCATTAGCTGACATTTCTTCAACTAGGACGGTGGCATGAGGAAAGCCCATCGGGGATGACTGCTTGGTCCCTTTCCATGCGCGACATAGCACTACAAATATGACAATATTATACAATTTTGAGGGAGCAGACGCTCTAAGCGCTAACAACGAGTAAGGGCATCTGAACTACCAGTCGGAAACAGCAGCCAGGAACTGTCAATCCGGTACCTTCAACCCATCAGAAGAAGGTCACCCCAATCAAATTGCATAGGCATGTCTGGTGCTCAAGCACTACCAAGTGCCCAGTTTTGAGGAGTGGGATGTGTTGGGTGTGGGGACAACGGCATTCATTGCCCTAGACAAGAAACAAGATCTACCACTAAGTGTTTTGTCCATTCACGGTGGTAGAGTCTATACGCCTGACTTATAGGCAAAGAATAAGTATGGAAGCCGGGCGATAGACAGAGCATATCTATTCCTTAAGCAATTTAGGTTTGCAGACCGGTAATTTGTTAGAGTCACCAGCTTTAGAATATATATATATATATATATATATATATATATATATATGTATGTATGTATGTATATACAGAGTGTCCATAAAGTCCGTGGGCGCCTTAAAATATTTTTAATTTTATGTGTGACTGCAATAGAAATAGCATGTGAAAAGGATTTGATTTTGAAACAATTTATTTTAAAATTGCACACGTACTTTATGGACACCCTATATATATATATATATATATATATATATATATATATATATATATATATATATATATATATATATATATATATATACGCCATATACACACATTATTTGTCAAAACAAATTACCTGTCGGAGAGATTATTTTTATGAAAGGTGGTTACATGTCTAATGTAAGGAAATATATAAACATTCATCTTGGTATAGGAAAGCTTATCGCAAAAAATATTCTCACATTTTTAAGGGATAATAATTCTCATATATTAAATAAATACGCTTGCGTCTGGTTTTAGACGCAATTCTTACCCTTTATGTATAACTAAAAATAAATTACATTCAATATAAATTAAGTTAAAAATAAATTACATAAATCAACTTTAAATAATATTTTTCATAAAACGTTTAATACATCGAACTCATGAAATAGTGTTTTCTTTTTAAATGCTATATGATGTTACTTACTGGATGTCTTTTGAATAAATAGGATGTGTTGAAATCATGATAAAATCATATAAAGGGCGTTTATATATATATATATATATATATATATATATATATATATATATATATATATATATATATATATATATATATATATACACTTTGCTTCTCCCAATATATTTTCCTGCTGCAAATGTCTTTTATATAATGTTATCATAATTTCATATATATATATATATATATATATATATATATATATATATATATGTATATATATATATAAATATATATATATATATATGTATATATATAAACTTTGCTTCTCCAAATATATTTTCCTACTGAAAACGTCCTTTACTATTTAAAACGTCCTTTATATATATATATATATATATATATATATATATATATATATATATATATATATATATATATATATAATGTAAAACTGGATGTGTATGTGTTTGTGTGTGTGTGTCTGGTCACGAATAGGCTCCTATATTGTTGACTATTAAAAAAAAACTCATTGCATATAATGATAGAAGATTTACCGAGACACAGGAATGGGAGTGTTTGAATCTGGCAGAACGGTGGTTCATTAAAATGTGGGGTCTGCGTTCGCGCCTGATCCACAAAGTATTGAAATAAAAAAATTAAAAATGTAAAAAAAAAAAAAACGTTTACAAGTGTTTTTGATATAGATGCACATAAGAATCCTTTGATAAGTATGGGTTAACTTAAATAGGGATGGTAAAATAAAATTGTGGGGACTGCGTTCGTGCCCGTGCCTCCATACAATGAAAATAGGTGCAGGCTTTAATAAATACTTTTCATATATATCTGTGTAAGTATACTCTGATAATTATGTTTCAGTTTGAAGAAATATGATATAACAAAATTATGGGGGGTGTTCGTTCGCGCCTGCTTTCCATAGAATGGAAATATGCCACAAAGTTTAACAAGGTTTTTTAATATAGATCCACAGAATATTGTGATCAGTGTTTCAGTGAGAACAGGTATGGTATAATACATTATGATGTTTATATATTTTATTTTTACTTTCATCATATTTTGCTTTGGTTTTGATACCTCCAAATTCGAAGCTATGTTTTACAACCCTGTTTTTTCATAACCTATAATACTTTCGAGATAAGAGTCACTTTTCTGTAGGCTGTTTTTGAACCAAGTCAACGAAGGGTACTTTTGCTAGTATATATATATATATATATATATATATATATATATATATATATATATATATATATATATATTGTGGTACCAATGGTACTTGAGCTTTTATGCATTTATATTCTCATAGATTTATATGTGTCATAGAATAGATCTTGTACTGTTGTTAAATTGCCTTATATATATCATTAATAGATCTTATATACAAATATAACTATCAATAGTAATCGTAGTATTCTACATTTTCTTATTGGGGAAGTAGTATTATGCACTTTAGAGTATTATACAGCTGCCTGCTTTTAATTCTCTGAACATTTACATGGTAAGCATTTAATTTAAAGTTCTCTTTTTTCAGTCTTATATAGTTAAATTCTCTTTCATAATTGAATACATTTGAAAACTCGGCTAATGCAAGCGGTATTTAACAATGTTATTTAAGGCTTTTTTTCATCCTTTATATAACTGAATTCTATTTTTTTGTTATAAACATTTTAGAGGTCCTATTATGTAGGTACCGAGACTGGAATTGGTTAATTTTGTTTCCGAGAATTTCAATTGCATTCTTAATTTTTTTTACATTTTTGTACTCCAAGCTTTTTCAGACCCCTCCCTCTCTCTCTCTCTCTCTCTCTCTCTCTCTCTCTCTCTATATATATATATATATATATATATATATATATATATATATATATACATACATACATATATATATATTAAATATAATTCTGCACTGACACGTGTTTTGTCGTCTAGGTCTCATCAGAGTGGCTGAATCTAGCGTCATATATGTATATATATATCTATATATATATATATATATATATATATATATATTATATATATATATACACTGTTTAAACAAAAACCAAGACTTCAAAGAATTGATTGATTGCAACAACAAGTGTATTTCATTGTTAGTTATAATTGTTTCAAGATGATTTGGACGAATTGAAAGTTTTCACGAGAACAGCCTTTTATCAGTCTTACTAAATAAAAAAAAAACACTTAAACAATAAAACATTATGTAAAAAAGATACATTTCCTTTATAAGGAAAAGAAAACAAGCGGGATCACTTTACCCCTATCGCATCTTTGCAAAGTATTTTCTTTTACTTTATATATCTACACATGTTCGTATCTTTATTTAAAAAAAACAACGAATAACAAACTAAATATCTTTTAAATATTTATATATCTACCTATTTCTGTATCTTTATTTAAAAACAAGAAAATGAATAACAAACTAAATATCTTTTAAAATATTTATATATCTACCTATTTTCTTATCTTTATATAAAAAACGAATTTTAAACTAAATATCGAACGATGTTACTATTAATTACTTATCTCAATTAAATATGTTTTATTAATAGCATTTATCGATTTCTTAAATTGGATTTCTATATTTCTTTATTGAATTGAACTTTTTTTTAATATTTATTTTTTTATTTTTTAAACCGGACTAAGTTTCATCGTTACAAAACTACGTACGTTCCGTATTGTGAATCTGCTTTGTTTTTTATAAAAATACCTGCTAGCTTATTTATGTGATTTAGGACAGGTTTAAGTGTAAAACTTTATCGATAAGGAAAAAAGTCTTAACATTACTTTATATTTAGTTCATTTTCATTCTTAATTAAAAATTAAGGATGTCAATCCATGTATATATATATATTTAAATTTTCTATTTTTTTTCTTTCATTCTCTCCTATTAAGATTTAACATTATCAGATATTTTAGAAATAGAAGGGAGATAATTCTGTAAGTTCGGAATTTTAAATAATCAGTGGAAGCTATAAGTTACCAAAATCCCAATAAGTATTCCTAACAATAAAGACGAACTTACCAAGGCCGTTCGGTGTTTCTAGTTTGGAAAATTCCTAATGCTCATTTTTTATTCATTTATTAATTCAACAGGGGCAATTAGGCTAATATATTTAAGTTTTTAAAGCATATCTTAACCATGATACTAATTTTATTACCATAGATTTAACCTACGTTTCCCATCAAACCATACTTTTTGTAGGTTATGCATGCCTTCAATACAAAATAATGCTTATTCCATAGTAATACATGCCCAATTAATAAGTATTCTAATAGTAAAACTAATCTTTAGTTCCATGTTCGTTTTAATTTAATGGAAGTGGGGGTCCATCTTGTTTTTTTATTAAATCGGCTATAAATAGAGTAGCATTTTACAAGCTATGGGTTTTCAAGTTTTACTGATCCATAAACAGAACCAATTAATTCCCATTATTTAATAACTAGTTGTTTTTCTTATTGCTAATTATATGTAAAACTATTAGATTTACCCGGAAACGCTATAAAACATTTCGGCATAAATATGACTAAAAAAAGTGTTTCCAGTTTTGAGGAAGTATTACTAATCTTTGTTATCGTTATTATAAATCTTAATTTCTTATCTAGTAATCCGTGGTCTTTATTTCTAAAATATGTTTATAGTGTAGAATATTAGAATCCAGGATTGCTTGCTAGATTTGAATCATTCATCGCAACTAACTTACACCATTCCTAGCCATTTAACTCTATATAAACTTTGGGCCCGTACCTAAGAAGCTTTATTTTTCCCAGAATGTTTTTTTACCTGTTACATTTAAGACGTGATATCTATTCCTGTGAAGACACCCCTGTATAGCAAACAACCTTTTATTTAATATTTCTTCTTTAGAATTGACTATGTAGAAGGCTTCCAATGAACACAACTTGCACTTTTTTTATTTCCCAGGTCTCTACTTACTCCCTTTATCTACTATTAACCATTCCAATTCCAAATAGGTTTTGTTTCCATGAAATTCCTTGACCCCATTAACTATAACAGTTGTATTCCTCTTTTTATTTATATTTATTATTCTTGTAATCCCTCCCTTCTAACATTAACACATTCTCTATTAGTTTCCATCTCCAGTTCATTTTTGAAGGATACAACATGATTTCTGTATCTTTCCTTAAACGCGCACTCCGTGACCCCAATATAGACCTTCTAATATTGTAGGGCTTAATCTCACCTACGTACACTATTTCTGAGGGTAAGCATTTGCCATCCAACGGACAACTGCCACGTATTCTGCAGTTACCATTTCTCTTTCAGATACGTTCATCCGATGCTGACTTGTTATTATTCCTTATTTTGCTTATTTTCCTGTTATAAGATCTTAATATAGTGTTAGCTAAGTTGGCGGAGGTAGAGAAAGATAGTTCTACCGAGTTTCTTTGGTAATTATTTTGCTTAATCCATTCTAAGGTGGGAAATGTTTATCAATTATTCTGTAAAATTTCACAGGTAGAGAGTTTTGGATATGCCCACTAAACGGCGGATTAAACCAAATCTGTTTCTTGAGTCCGTTTCTCTTATTCATATTACCCACCTCATGATTACCAGTTTCACTATTTATATTACTCTCAGTGATTTCATCCCTATATAAAACTACATAAAAATGGTATAGTAAGCAAATAAGATGTTTACCAGGAAAGATAAGAACTCCTCAATCACTGCAGCCGTACTCCATCTAGGAGAAAGTAAACTGCAAATATCAAACCTGAGTGTATTCCATGGATAAATCGTTTACAATTTATGTTCCACGGGAAAACTATACTACATTCGAAAGGTGAATTGTGTGCAGTGCAAGTTAAATTCACTACGAATAAACTAACGCACAATTATCTCTTGACGTTTTTTTGGTTTTCTTTGATGCATTTTTACAAACATCACTACCCAGGTCCACAAGTGATACACGTTTTGGCGATGCATACAGATCTAACAAACTGGGTATATGTTGCTCGAACTGTCCTAGCGAAACTTATCTTAACATCGATTTAATTTGTCTAATAAAAGTGCAAGGATTTATGCGATTGTTTAAGGTTGCAAATATATTTTTTAAGAAAACAGTGCTTTCTTAGTGTGAGGATTATAAACGGTATATTAAACAAATTACTTGCCTACAATATCTGGCCAGTAATTCGTTTACGGGAAGCGGATTGTTCATTTACTGGAAACAAAATTAAGGACAATATATCAGCATGATTAAAAATACCGCATATAAATCAGTTTTCCACTTGTCTCGAAATGGAAGTTACATGCTGTAATGTACGAACACTACTTGACATTGGTTTGTCTGAAAAGCCACATCGCAGAACTGCGCTGTTAGCTATGGAGCCTTCTTTGTATGGCATTGACATGGATAGTCTCTCTAGGACACATCTTGATGGTGATGATCAGCACACAGAAAAACGCGCTTGTTTTATTATCTTCCAAAAAGGGGAAACTGCTCATAAAGCGAGAAAATAAGACATAGGTTTTGCCATTAAATTGTCTCTCTTTAAAAAAAAATGCAGGCATTTCCATTTAGTAAATAACAACACATTTTTTTCTGTGACACTCCATCTGCAATTAAAAAGATGTGTAAAAATCGTGTCAGTTATGCATCAACCATGGACTTCCCTGAAACGAACACACTCTCTTTTTTGATGAACGAAGACAACTATTTCTCTATATTCCTTATGATGTTAAGATCATTCTATTTGGTGACTTGGATGCGAGGGTTGGGATGGATTTTCAAACTTGGAAATGTTTATGTCGACAGGGATTGGGAAATGCAAAGGGAAACGGTATCTAGGTTTTGACATTTTGCGATTGAAAAGATGTTGTTTAGTCAGAGAAATACATTAAAAGATATATGGCAACATACACGTTCTTGACACTTACATCTGATAGATTATATTATTGATCGTCGACGTGATTTACAAAATCTACACCATGTTCCAGATATGAGAGGATCTTAATGTTGTGCCGAACATCGTCTGGTAAGAGCAAAATGGAACTCAAGATTTGTCACAAAGGCTAGCATACGACAACTGAATTAATATAATTCATGGGAGGATTATAAAATTAAAGTACATTCTGCAACTGAATACATTTTATGGTTTTGATAAAAGAAGTACTAATGCCGGATTGCTGAAAAATATTAATAAAATTTATGCATTTTTAAAACAAAATGCAATGTTTTTAGGAAAAATCCTATCATCACCTCTATTTAACAAACCGCACATGAAAGCTACAAAAACATAGAAAGGTTCTGAAAACTCGATTACGCGAATTCAAAATCAGTGTGGGACTAAAGAATATAAAGAAGCACAACTCGCAGGTAAGGGTTCTAAGGTAAGACTACCGTAAGTTTGAGGGAATTCTTTGCTATTATGTATTTGCCTATTTTGGTAAGGTGTTTTCGAGGATTATTCGAAAAAAAATGTTCCCCACAATTTTCACTGAAATACTTCCGAAGTCACAATGTGGTTTTTATGCAATATATATATATATATATATATATATATATATATATATATATATATATATATATATAATCATTATATAACGGATCAATTCTGTGGCAACATCGATCGCAATGTAGCGGGTTTTAAAAGCCACTTACGAAACAAAAGTTGACATACGAGGAAGATGTATCTTGGAGAAACAGAGGATCAAATATACGTTGCAATGTGGATGTACATATTTTCATACAGGGAACTTTACATGTCGCAAAAAATCTTTACGAAGATGGAATGCGGGACATTTTACGTCGCTTAATTCCTATATATATATTTTAAAAAAAATACTGCCTAGCTCTATATATGTATTGAGCACTGAGGAATAAAATTCTGGCAGTAGACTAATAAAACTTATGTGGATACATAAAATAGTAAATATATGCATGTGTGTACACATATTTATATTTAGTGAAAAGAGACAGAGTTTGCGAAAGACAACAAGATATAGTTAGATAAGTAGAGAGAAGGGGTTAATGAAGTTTATTCGCTACATATAATATATGCAATATATATATATATATATATATATATATATATATATATATATGTATATATATATTGACCTTCATAAAATATACCTCCATCCTTCTGACTCCTCTTTTACTCTTTCTTTCTCTTTTTCTCACTTTCTCTCTCTCCCTCTCTCTCTCTATATATATTCATATATATATATATATATATATTTATATATATATATATATATACATATATATATATGTGTGTGTGTGTGCGTACAGAGGGAGACAGACAGAGGGTGAGAGAAACAAATGTTTAAAGGTATATATATATATATATATATATATATATATATATATATATACATACATATATATTACTTTTACCCTTTGTTTCTCTCACACTCGCTCTCTCTGTCTATATATATATATACATATATATACATATATATATATATAATGGTTAGTGAAGTAATTCAATCTATATATATATATATATATGTATGTATACACACATACATGTATATATATATATATATATATATATATATATATATATATATATATATTCCTTTTAATAAAAAAGGATGGTTCTGTATCTGTCAAAAGTATAATGACTATTCATTGCTATTGGTGATTCGAAGCGAAGAATATATTTATCTTGCATCAGTTTCCTCCGTTACAAAGGCGCCTAATGGCGGTCATTATGCGCTGTTTTGGGATGTTTTCTTCGTTGTCAATGCACCGACCGATTTGTTTGTGACCGACTAATATTTCGGTCTATCAAACCGGCAAACCATTAGTGAGCAACTACTTTTAGTGGACCAAACACTTAAGAATGAATCATCATTTGCATCGACTGAATCTGAAAATAAACTACTATTTCCGAATTTAATACACTGCCCACATTGATCAGAACACAAAACCATATTTGGAGTCTAGGAAGACAAACAAGGAAACATTTTCTTACATTATTCTTTAGTTATGTCTTAGGAGTAATCTATTTGCTATTTTCTGTGTGTGTATGTGTGTGTGTGTGTGTGCTTGTTTTATGCTGCAATATTTTAGAGATTTCTTCGTCCGCCTTTTTCTTCCTTCCTTTTTTTTCTTCTTTTTTAAGTTTTGTGGTAGTATAAGACACATACCCTCGCCGTAAGAATACTGTTGATATATCTGTCGAATTTTCAACAATATTCCTTCTTTCTTTCCTTTTTCCTTTGTATCTTTCCACTGTTTTCGTTTTTAATTTTCTTTCCTTTTTTATTGACTTAACAGATTACAAAACAGGAATCTTATGCGTTTATCTTTTAGAATATCATCCTTAACACAGAGGAGATACTGCTATTCTTCTAGTTCATCTGGTATTTTGTGAATAGTGCTCGACTGAGCTCCTATCGTCTGTAAACCAATGTAAGGCATTCACAATTCCCTTAGCTTCTACAACAGAAGTATGGTTTTCCTTTTCTTATACAATGAACGCACTGTCAGTTGGAATTCGCATGGACGTACGACGAGCCTAAAATTAGTTTTCAGATTTTTTGCACAAGCATTTAAATTTGTTGGAAACACTTAAAAACACCGTATATTATAGCTATACATATCAAGAGATGACTGACCAACCTTCATATTTTCAGGTTAAAATAAACAGGTACAGCAGGAAATAAATCATATCAAAGTATGATTCTCAAAGCTGGTGAATTTAAAACATACAATGTGGGCGTAAGGACACTTTAGAAGAACGATCTGCAATAAACGTTTGTTTAAAACTTGGAAAAATGCAACAAAACTTATGGAATACTTAAGACTGCCTTTTGACTATTTTGCATGAATCGAGCGATTGTTTTTGAGTGCCATACAAATCAATGGAGGTAGGGAGTCTCTGGGGGATTATGATAGGTCTGAGACGAGTAAAGAAGTCAGGAAACCCAAGGTAATTGGCCAAATAAAAAAAAATCATGGATAAGAACCGTCATATGTCTATAGAGACAAGAGGTGCACAACTTAATGTCAGTGTGGGAACTGTATACATAATTATTTACGAGGAAATGAAGATGTGAGATATTTGTACGAACACACCAGCCACAACTCCGTCTATGTTACAAACTATTTGATAAAAATAGGCAATGCAACACTTTCTATAGTCACGACTTTGTTCCCGTGTGACTTTCGGTTATACCCTAAGCTGAAGGAAAAACCGTACAGGATGTCGTTATGAGACCATTGAGGAGATGAAATAGGCTATGAGAGGGATAGTTTGCACGCTCACACAGCAGGGCTTCAATGGGTTCGCTCAGAAGTGGTTGCAACGGTACAACAAGCGCATTGCAGTCGGAACAGATAACTTCGAAGCAGACTAAAGTTTTATGTATGTACTATTAATTAAAGTGTCCATACGAAAAAGTCTTGAAACATATTGAAGGCATTTCGTACTTTATATTTCATAGTGTTCTGACTTTTGAACATATTATTCAATGGCTGTTTCCCTTCTGATAATATATTGATAGTATTCGTGCTTTTTGTCTTTCTTTTAATAGATTATGTAACCATATCTAAGTTAAATACGCTCAACGATGGATTAATGCTGATTATATGGGAAAGTGCTGCCCCGCCATTTTATCGTTATAAAATGGTATAATACTCCGAGGGATACTAAGGGGGGTATCGCCTCTTCCTAAGATCACCTGTCTTACGTCTATTACCTTACCAGTCGTCGTCTATACTATCGTTATTTTCATGCAAAATGCTCTACTTAGTTTATGTATTCTCCTTAGAGAACCTCAATTAGATTAAAACACGTCTATCCTTATTTTCTTTTCCCCCTTTAGGTGTATTTCCATCTACCAAGTCTACTTGTAACAAATTCTCGCCATAAGTACGCGTAACCGCTTAACTGCTTCTCGAGTGATTACAATTTGGTCGTTTTCAAATTTAATATCAAATATTAATGTTATAATCAATCCATCAGTAATTAATCGCAGATTCACACGATAGATAAATGTTGGTACTCTCATAGTGTCCCTCGAATCATTCTTGATTCTTAGCACATATGCTCATCGGACTTTTCGCATTGATAACTGTGATCCAGTAGTGGACATATATACAGTTCAGACATGTGAGAGTTGATAAATAATAACGGACAATTAAACGGGCCTTCTTCGCGGAAACCAGTTGCGGAAGCGTAGCAATTCACATGTGTTTAGTTATGATGTTTAAATTGTCACGTAATATAAATGCATTCATAATATTGCCATTAAAAATCAAGACTATAAATATTTTTTTAATTTATTAGAATAAAATCGTTTTTACATTGATACTTATGCGTAATATCTGTTCACACTTTTTTATTCAAAACCATATCATAGTTTCATCGTTAAATATAAATTAATAGAAAACACTATAATCTGAAGGAGTAATGCACTATTCGATCGGGTAGAACTTGATCCTCTACTACTGAAAATTGCAATAAGCAGAAGCAAACAATAAACATAGAAAACATGTTTAATGTAATCATCTGGCATCCCAGACAATTTTTACAACACCCCCTACAAGTTGGATTGCTTATATCTAGACTATCAGTGCCATATACAAAGTCTACACCATCAAACGTTATCCTGACTGCTCTTGAGTTTAATATCAATCACATCTCATTCTAAAAACAGAAATGTTTCCTCCTTAGAAGATTATAGTTTCTCGCTACACAGATGTTTTTATATGTATAATCTTATTTGCGTGTGCGTCATAATAATATGTCTCATTTTCATCTATCATCTTCATCCACATCATCATCATCGTTATCACCGTAATCATCACCATCGCTATTAAAGACTTGGCGTTTGTTAATCGGGGTGTTCTGACATTTCACCAGGAATTGAGTGTATATTGTGTTTGTACACGTGTTTTTATTTATGTATTAATTTATTTCATTATGTACAGTCATTATCCTTAAACAACCTGCTAGGTAGACAGTTTCTCTGCATTGTGGATACAAAAAGACAGTTTCTCTGCATTGTGGATACAAAAAGACAGTTTCTCTGCATTGTGGATACCTATACCAGAAATCTGGTTTGGAGGCGTGATAGACGGATGCTTAAGAATTGCATTAACATTCCGACGCATACTGATGCTGTGCTGGCTTCACCCATATTGGCTTGCTTTCTGCCAGGGTTTTTATGATATGTCTAGTAATGGAACACTGCTAACTGATCAAGCCTAGGTATACTTATAATCCGTCCAGTCATGCACCAAAATAGGACGTTCTTTCTCCGACTCTATTGCCAAAATAGACGCTGCGGTGCATTCAATGCAAGAAGCCGTTGCCTCAAGATACAGAAGGTTTTCATAATCACCATCATGGAACTAGTACATTGAACCGGAGCAAATACAATGAGAACATTGGGAAATATGTTACTAAGAAGGTGGGTTCCATTTATCGAGCTAGAAACCTACTTACACCTGAGAGTATCCTATACCACTGCAAGTTTAGCATTCGTCTATGTATGTAGCGCTGTTGCTATATCTGAGCCGATAATGATATGAAGGAATACGGAATTGATTGATTACAAACTATCAGAAACTAGAGAAATTGAAAGAGAAAAAAAGAGAAAAAGGAATAAGGGTTGGTTTCGAAATGCCGAAGGTGAACGGGGGTATCACGTTAAAAGCAAAAAGCAGCAAGCGCAGTACTCAGCGAACATCAGCTGATCGCGCAATTATCCAATATTACTGAACGCCTGAATCGTGTTAAGATGTGGAGAATATGAACGGAAGCTTTGAGAAAGCAAGACATTAAAGTTTGAATGACAGTCATGGTGATTAGTACAATTATGATAATTATCACAGTTTTCGTTTTCATATAAGCTGATGATACTTCATCGATGATCAGTTCGACAGAGAGTTGGGTGTTGTGTTTTTTTTCCTGGGCCTTCTTTTATAGGCTGAAATATGGTTATGAGTTGTCCTAGAAAGGTTTACATTCCCAGATTTACCTTCTCGCGCTTGAGAAGTTGGTTTATTGCTAATCGGCCAAGTTTCTCCTTTTTAGTTTTTACATATTCACAACTTTACGTTTGTGTCATATCTCATTACCCCGAGAGGGAGATTAACAAATATTGTATAAGGGGATATTTGTTAGTATAAATCAATTTAATGTGTGGCTCATCTGCACAAAATATATTTAGTTTATAGAACTATTACACGTATCTAATAATATTCTAATTGTCTCTTAACTTCATTCTCATTTTTTTTTGTTTCTTTATTTTTGTCTATCTTTCATTTTATTGTTCTTTTTTCGATTTGTTTTTATTTAAATGTTCCTGTAATTATTGACTTATTTCATTAAATTCTGTTTTTTCTTTCTTTTTTTATTTGTATTCTTTTACTATGTTTTTGCCTCATACAATCATTTCTTTATTTCACTTATTTTCATTATTTTCTTCTTTTTTATCTTATTTTATTCTATCATGTTTTAATATTTCATTCTCTTTTTGGTTATTTAAGATTGACCTATTTCCTCTTTCGTTACTTCGCTTTCTCCTCCCGCCCCTTCCATTCTTTATTGTTTTCATTTATTACAGGGTGGAACGATAAAGTGTTCGTCCTAGAAAAGCTGCTATGATTGTATTTACTTTGATGAAAACGTTTTTTTTGTTTTTTGTTTTTTTTTGCAGATCATATACTAGTTGGTCAGTTGGGTATCAACCCCAAGAGTGATAGAGCCCTTCCTTTATGTCTTTAAGCGACACAAGGTTCGACAAATAATGTCAGAGGTGCGCCGGTGTACAACTCATGTTTCTACCGATCTAAGTTATCACAACAGAACTATTTCCAGCACCCTCACAATGCAAATCTGGACAATTCAACCCTTGAGGGCGTACCCATATGAAAAAAAAGTTTCCCGCCACCGCTATCGTTTTGAGAGTGGTTTAAACTTGAGACCACATTATGATACATAACATCTTTGATGTCTACTTGAAAGTCAACACCACAGTGTACCTAGATGTGCTGAAGTGTATGGTGATTCCTTGGTGCAATTAGGTTGCAGCTGGCTGACTCTGTGTTGAACTAAACGCAGGCTCACAAGTACAAAAAACCCAGATTTGGGTCCAGAAGGAGTGTTACGAAGTTGTAAATTTCTCTCACTGGCCCACCTCTTCTCTCAACCTAAACCCAGTGGACTACGTTTGGGCCTTACCAATATGGCCTTCCACAACAGGAAAGCTAATCTGGTTGCCACCATCCGCAAAGTACTCGTCGGAATCCGGTAAAAAAGCATGCTCTCAGTGCCGGGCATATATTTAGACGGTGATTGAGGCTGAAGGTGGCTACATTAAATAGATGTCAGCTTAATGAAATCAAAAAAGTGAATTGAATTGATTTTGTTAATAAAGTCAAAATAAATTTGTAGTATTGTTTCTTTCAGTGCGATAATTTTATCATTTTACACTGTACATATTTTTTTTTTAATTATTCATTTCTGTTATTTGTGTTTTCTATAATTCTATTCGTTTGTCATTCAAATATTCCTTAAATTCTGTCTAACTTTATTCTCACTTAATTTCTCTACTGTATCGCGTTTAGTTTCATGCTTTATGTCCGAATATTTCTTTTATGTACCTCTTGCATTTTTCTATTTTTCTCATTCATTTTCTTTCTCTTCTTTGATTTGCATTGTTTTTCGTTTTCCTTGTTTAAATTCATATTTTTGCGTTCTTTTTTAACTTTTATTTTGTCCTAATTTTTTTTTATCTTGCCTTACATATTTTCTAACAGTTTTTTTTTGTTTTTTGTTTTGCTTTTTATACTTTCTGTATTTCATTCTTTTCTTGATTATTCTATTTCTTTCTGTGTTTCTCTGTCTGTTGTCTTGCTACTTTTGTTCTTCATTCGTCTATTATTTAATTCGCCCTGTTTCCATTCTGTTTACTTGTTTTCTCGTCTTTATTTATGATTCGTAGCTAATGTCTTTCCTTCTTTCCTTCTTCCCAGCTCCTCTATTGATAAGATGACCCCGAACAATTCACGATTTTAGTTTTTCATTCGTTTTATTTTCATATTGCGTCCATTTTTAATTCCCGTCTTCCTTTCATTGTCTCCCAAAATAGACAGACTGATTTAGAAGAGCTACTATTCAAAACGTAAGGAAGTGTTCATAGATACAAAACACGGCAAAAGATGTATTTTTATTTAACTTACAATTTAAATAAGAACCTATTATAAGCTGATGCGAGGATGCTGGCGGTTTACGTTCCCACATTTAAAGTAAATGCCAAATACGTTTCAGCAGACGGCTCGCAGACAAATCTGCGATGAAATCAATATTGCACGAAGTAAATCTTCAGAAAATAAGATTAGAAATAATGAAAAGTAGAAAACTCAGGGATAAATCTTATTGCAAGTACAGTACGATTCTTAATAAAAGAAGTATCGAATTCATAATAAAAGAAGTGCGTTAAAACAGAATCACCACACATCCATGCTATACCACCACTTTAGCGCAAATATATATATTCCATACATTGAAGACTATGGTAAAGATCCTATACACCTTCCTACATCATACGATGTATACCACGCTTCTCCTTTATTAAGAATTCGATAAAGCTCCCCTCAACATCATATATAATTTTATTTGATCTATTCCGTTCCTAAGGAATCCAACGCCAGACGCCGCATCTCCACTATGTTACCTAGCATCTCCTCTACTCTTCTGATGAGAATCATTAGCTTCGAAATACCTTGGCATAAAGATGAGTGAAAGATGGGCGCTGAATCAACAGCGTGATCGATAGTGGTGAGAATTGGGTGAAACATGATTATTTAAGGAGATGAGACATGAAGAATACGTTTAGATTCGACTTGAATACTATCGTAGTGTAGTCAGCTTGTAATCAAGCCAGCGAAACAGATTGCCTGAGAGGGGCAGATTATGATAAAAAGCTTTTGTCGTGGAATTTTTATTTAGATTTAGGCACATATTGATAATAGAGGGAATTATTTATTGTTTTCATACATAAACAATGCTGTTTGTGGAAGTTTTGCAGGTGAACCCGATACTGAAGCTCAGACGATCACTTGCCAAAAATAAGTATAAAGCAGAGAGAGGCTGGAAACGTCTCTTTTGTGAGAACGAGGCTTGGGCAAGAATAAAAGTGTATCAAACACCAGGTGTTGAAGCCGGTTCTGCGCATTTTCAAGGCAGCATTGGTGCGAACAGTTCAGTTCTTTTGTCTATGAACAGCGGATCCTATCTATTAAGATAATTCTACTTCTTTTTTTGTTCTGGCCACGGGCAAGATGGAGAAATCTACTTATTCCTCGGCTAAGTTTTATTTATTGTCCCGATCCAGTGTCTTATTCTAAAGCTGTCTTATTCCGGTAGAAATACTTCGTGTCCAAATCTGGGGAGTGCAATATCTGAGGGGAGTAAGCAAAGGTAAACAACACACATAACATATTTTTTTATAGTTTTTTTTATAGAAGATATACCCAGTGTTGCCCGGTTTTAAATGTATCGTTAAATTCCTTTTAAAAAATAGTAAAATACGGAAAGAAACAGATTTGTGCATTCCGGTATTATGTCTTTTCTAAGCAGTTCATTGCTTGTAGGTAAAAAAAAGATACTCCAGATAAAAAAACAAAAAAAAAACAAATCTAAAGACAAATACGATAACTATTATGTCAGCTTGACACGATCTTTAAAAAGTGTTTTTTGAACCTACTTATTTTTAACATAATGTGAACGATTCGCGCATGCACAGTCGTGAAACAATTGGTAAGCAGTTACAAATCCGACGATCCCAAGTACTATTTTCCATTAAAACCCCTTAGCAGTTCTTTCCGAATGAAAACCGGTTAAAAAGTTTGCCATATGTAAGAATACACTATATTACAAAATTGCAAGTCTGTAGATTAATAATTCTTAGAGTATATAGTGCATTAATAATTCTTATAGGCGGATAATAACACTCACACACTTTCTCACTTTTATAGATATATAAAGATTTAAAAGCGCAATAATGAATACAAAATTTCGCGTAAATAAGTAGAATATGTATGGGTTTCACATGGGTTGTTGAAGTTTCATGTTCCATTAGGATTGTTGTCAGCAGTTTTTCTGATATTAAACGTGAATAATAGTGCGTTAATTGCAATTAACATCAAAGCGATGTTTCTAAAGAGACGAGTAAGACGTCATCTTTTTATGCTCAGTATATACCCGTTGTCACGGAGACGTGGTCAATAAACTGAGCGACGTCATAATGGCTTTCTGGGTTTTATTTAGGGTGGGGAAGTGTTTATTTTTTTTGTTTTGTTTTTTTAATTATCTCACCACGAAGGTAAGGAACAATCATGCCTAGCTTCGTTAGCATAGACGTCGAGAGTATAAATCTTTTAAAAGAATAAAGAACCCCCAAAATACCAATCGGCGTCATTTGTAAAAAACAAATTTTTGCAGACATATGAAGCACAAACTTTAAAGTATATAGAGGCCTCTCCCAGTAAAGAGCGCGACGTAAGATTAAAAGAACGCTTTTTAATAAACTATAATGTAAACGTGAACGTGCGTGTGTGCGACACGATTGAATAATCTTGTATGCAAATTGCATTTCTGCAGCAGAGAATGAAATGCGTGATCTTAGTAATAACTGATAATAATTTTATATATAAAATAATACATATTTTGTGTACCAAATGCAATGCAAGCAAGGATTGCGGATGATGTACATAAAAAGAATATAGTTCAGTTTAATACACACACAACATATCCCCTTATTATTATTATTATTATTATTATTATTATTATTATTATTATTATTATTATTATTATTATTATTATTATCATTATTATTATTATTATTATTATTATTATATTTATTATTTATTTGTTCTTCTTATTATTAATATTATTATTTTTATTATTATTATTATCTATATTATTATTATTATTATTATTATTATTATTATTATTATTATTTCCTCACTAGGAGTAGTCACACAGGCCATCATCAAAAGTTGCGATGTTTTCTGGAGTTACAATTGATTTCTTGTAGTCTTTACCCATTTCGATTAACTTTGCAGAATGATTTGCGTTAACGCGACATCCACTACCCATTTATTTCTCGCTCAGAGCGACCATTGGGTTTCACTCGAAATTCGGATGGCAATATACTTTCACAATGTCCAAGTCCTCTTTCAATTTCTCTTGTCTTTTCATCTTTCTTGCACCTCAATTATTTTGTGTGGCCCTACTTTATGGTAACACGAACAAAGGGCAGTAGCTTACGTTTCTGCAGTTTCTATGTGGTGTTTTTTAGTGTTTTATATGTGTCAGTTTGTATATTTTTAGCTAACGCCTGGGGATCATTGGTCTTAGTCTCCGCATACAAGGGTTCCCCTTAATATTACAGCCGCGTTCATTATTTTTATCCATAGTATCTCCTCAGCAACCCCTCTCATTCCAATCTCTCCTATTTTTTTTGTCTCCATAAATAAGAATTCTTCTCCAAGTTTTACTATTTTTTCCTAGTGTTTCTGCTATTAATGATATGAAAATGACTTTCTTGAACTTCCATATTCTTTGGAGCTCCTGGGGCAGTTTCATATATTGGCTCCTCTATTTTCTCTCGTTGATATTCACTCTTAAGCTAGTTTGCTGAGTTAGCTTATTATATGATCTATTGTGCCGTCTCTTTTTTCACAGGGTGAGCATTTGCAGTTTTCTTGTGTCTTTTTAATCTTTTCTTTGATGTGGTTGGTTCTAATCGCGTTATCTTGTCTAGATGTTATAAGGGATTCTGTCTTTCTTTTTAGGCTTCATTTTTGTAGCCATGCCCAAGTATTTTCGTTAGTTTCGTCTTTTATCATTTTTATGAATTGTCCGTGTAGCAATTTTATTCACCCGTTGTTATTTTGTCCTCTTATAGGGCGACTCTTTCTTCTTTTTTTATTTTAGGTGTCACATTATGTTTTTAGCTGCTGTTATGGCCGAGTTTTTGCTCATAATCGGATTATAATAAATGACCATAGACGATCAGCATCTTTTTTCTAACCTGTCAGCATTTTCCACAAAGTTTCAGCTGTTTCTAACAATCGTTGCCAATTATTATTATTATTATTATTATTATTATTATTATTATTATTATTAGTAGTAGTAGTAGTAGTAGTATTTAAATAAGACCATATGAAAGAGAGATGAAAGAGAATAGGTATTTTATCTTTTTTCCGATCAATAAATTTACTCTCCTCATTTTTCCGTAGCTTTATACAGAATATTTTGTAATCTTTTTTTCAATGAAAACTAACGGCTAATGAAAAAAGTAAAGAGTGTTTCGTTTTTATTTTCATTAATTTTGTTTCAGTTATCGCAAGGAATAGTTAAGACTAAAAATGCAATAGAAAGCCGACGAAGCACGCTAGTTAAAATACAGTGGCTTAATCAATGTACAAATATAACGAAAATTTCAGGAATTATCGAAAAAGGAATCCCCATAACTCTTAAATATTGTAAAAATTAAAATGATATTAATACAGATCACAATGAATGGATTATTTATGATCTCAACATTTATGCGATATTTAATCAATAACATCACAGGAAAATATTGTACGAAACGAGAGAAAATAAAGGGCGGCATAAGTTTTTGGAAATAAAACTTTCCAACGTTTAATCAGAGTAATATGGATAACGGAAGCAATAAATTTGAAGTAATATAACAAAGATGCAACTCAGTTGTCAGAGTGTTTATGTTAGGTCGACCTATGAGGATGACTTAAGGGTTTATCTGAATTTTCTTTTACATTATGTCAGGTTATAACGGAAGTTATATCGTTTTTGCCTAATAAATTAATTGCATCTGTAACATTCATATTACGGCATTTTTCAATCTTTACCATAATTTTCCTTAACTTCTATTACCTCTGCTTAAGGATCACTTGATTATTGATCCATTCATCAATAAATTATTTGATTTCTAAATTAAAAACACATTTAGGTCAATTTTAGCCAGGCTTCATTTAAAAAAATTCTTAAGATGGATAGAGCAAAACTTCACACTTTAAAACCCATAATCTGTTCCTGGGTTTCTCTTCCTCTATCGAGCCTCGTCTTAGATTGCTTAAACTCTACATATTTTTGTTTACTTATGTTTATTATATTAATTACGGACACTATATTACAGCTCTGTTTGTTTAATTAGATGCTAGTAACTCAGAATGATCGAGTCTTCTAATTTCCATTGTAAGGAGAGTATATTCCATTGTAAGGAGAGTATATTGCATTGTCTAACGACAAATATCGGAAATGGATGGATGTTCAAAAACACTAAAATAATATAAGTATCCTAAATGAAAATATTTTAAACGCAATTGAGTGTTTATGCCTTAATCATTAATCAGAAGCAACGATATTTTAATTGTTTCTTTTCTCCTGCTAAAAAATATAGTATGATCATATGTTAAAACCCCGCAGGAAAAAAAACTGATTGAAAAAGAAAAAGAAAGAGGTGATAACTCTAATGTTTTAATGATTATATATATATATATATATATATATATATATATATATATATATATATATATATATATATATATAGTAATTGTCTGTATTTTATATATATATATATATATATATATATATATATATATATATATATATTTCACCCGCAAAATAGCACATTGCCACCTTGGTGTAGGGAGTTACTATCAGGGACATAAGCTACAGGGGTACAATGTGAGGAGTTGGGAAGCAAGATGTCGGTTCACGTTACACTTGAACGTCTACATGTCAGTACAGGTGGGGAAGCAGGAGCCCGGAAGGGACTTCCTAAATCTAGCGGTTCTGTGGAAAGAAACTACTGGAGTAGAAGGCTCTCTTATATCTAGGGATCTTTACTGTGAAGGGGTTGGATTTAGCTGCTTGTCAGGTTTGTCGTGGGTATTTACGTCGAGGGGATACAAGTGCTTGCAGTTCGTCGGAGCATTCACCGTTAAAGTACTTGTAGAACAGGCAGAGGAATGCTATATTTCGTCGATGGGACAGAGGCTGAAGCTTAGATGACAGTTCAGGACCTATCAAGTGTGCGACTCTCTTTTGAACCTTATCAAAGCTAATTACAATTTTCTGATCCTTCTTACTTCCGGCTTCTACTCTGCCAGTGCGACAACGGTAAGAAGTAATATATAACCACTTCTGATTAAGTATGTTTTTTTAAGATGAGAGGTGTAATTACTCTCATAACAGGGAAGCTCCGTACACGTTTTCTGTGTTACGAATTGCGTTCTGGTCACTTCAAAGGAATCTAAGAATTCATCTAAATAGACGGCTAAAACCGGAAGCCAATAAGAATAAACAATCGTCAATATAACCGCTTTAATTACTGCGATGAGAATTACTACGGAAGTCGAAAACCATGAAAATTATATGTTTATAGTCCTTTGTCTATGTTTGTGTTTCTTACGTGTAAATGTATATTAAATGTATTTTAATTAAAATATACATAAAAGCACATACGCCCACATCAACCATGAATAGAGTTTAGCGCTTGAATCATTTCTTATTTATGTCTTTTATCACTTCTTCTCTTCTCTATATAAATAAAATGAACTCATTTTTTCCCGTCTGATTTTGACATTAATAGGATTAAAATCAAGATATTTCATGCAAATATAATATGCACAAACGGCAGAACAATATCTGAGGTGTGTTATAGGCTTATTATTTCTCAAATTCCTCGATAATCTTAGATTTCTATACTTTTTTCTGCTGAGAAGTCACGACCAAAATCGGTTAAGATCAATGGAAGTGGAAAAATATTTCTCTCTAATAAATTCCTCCTCCCCCTGCCACCACTTAACACCGTTTGGGGATCGTTCACAAGGAACAGCTGAGAAGAGAACACCGGTTTGGCCTCGTAGTTCTTTCATGTAAAGTTATTTCAAATCACTAAACTAAGCTGCAGTGCTCTGTGGCGTAGTGGTTAGCGTGCTGGACAATTCACATTATATTTTCACGTTCGCGCCGACCTACCGTAGTCGTTTTTTTTTTCCTAAACAACTGGAATGGACTTTTCTTTGTGGCCGAACTGTTAACGTTGCAGATGTTTTTTTTTTGTTTTTTTTCACACTTTATTTTCCTACTTTTACTCATGACTCCGGGTTTGATCCTTCCTATTTACCTACCATACCATTTTTAAAACTCCCCCCCGTCCCGGAAACAAACACTCGGGCAACGCCGGGTACCCCCGCTAGTAATAAAATAAAGCATTAAACCGTTAAGGCACATAGACCGATAAGATATAACGCACAACAGACTTTCAGAACTCATGCATGCAACCCGTTACCCACGTGTTATGTAAACTGGAATTCTTCTGAACTGAAGAGGAGAATGGTCAATACTGAATGCACCCTAGGGCTTGGTAAGCCATTTCAGCTGCCTTCCAAAAATTTCCTCATGGATTACTTCAACCTTTGTGGGTGGGTAAGTTTGTTTCGGAACAGTGGTATGTAATAATCTTCCGAAGCATCACTTCCTAATTTAGAGAGACTATAGTGCATATTTGTTTGCCATTATACAATATATTCGCGAGGAAAAGGGGTATATATTTGAAGTATTGGAAATGTGTTTGTGCTTTGAGGTTTCAAGTTACTGCTTCTTGAAATCTACATATTTTTTTGTAGTTTATTTAAAACGTTTTTCACGAATGCTTCAAACATTGTGTATCAGATTTCATGTTTAAGTGCGTAATGTTAGATCACATAAATTTTAGAAAGTGTGGAATTAATACAATTACTTCCTACACAGTCTTTTTATTTATAAGAAAATAAGCTCTTGATTAGATTTGGTTGTATATTTATTCAGCCTTTCAAATCAGTATAAAAGGAAAGCTAAATTCTCACCTAAAATAAAATTTTTGCAATATTCTAGTTCCCTTTTCCAGAGGAAGTCTGATTCGTGCTCTCTCTCTCTCTTTCTCTCTCTCTCTCTCTCTCTCTCTCTCTCTCTCTCTAGTCCTTTTATACTGAGTGTGTGTATTCACGCGTCATCGGGAATTCAATTAGCTGCCTTTTTTCTATATTATTTGTTTAAATTTTATTTTTTTAAATCAGGTATGTTACAGTTGACCCTATAAGTATGTTCACTCAATGCTGAGAGTTATATGGTACCAATTATTCATTTAATTCTAATTACCTTCAAGCCATTATTAAATGACAAATCAATTCCTTCTAAAATGGATTCTGAATTATTCGTATTCTTCTGTTCTCCATTGAAAGTTTAATTATTATTCTCGTTTCCTTAGTTTTTTTTAATGGTTTGGTGTGTGTATGAGTCCACAGTAATTCATCTAGTTGTTTTTTTTATATTATTTTTTTTAATTATAATTTCTTACCTCGGATAGATAAGGGTTGGCTTATGTAGTCAGCGCACTCAATGCTGAGTGTTTTATAGTGTCAATCCATCTATATATTCGATTTTATGATATTCTTACAATTTTCGTTTTACGAAACTGTTCCTTGTGTTGTAGGATTATTGACATTCTATTGCTTTTCATTGTTTCCAATTTTCTTTCATCTTTTCGGAGATTTTTATGGGGTTATTCATTTGTTCTGCTTCCTTACGCCACTTAGGAGAGCACAATCATTGAAGTTGACTTTTTTACGGATGGTTTCTCAGTGCGATTTGAGTAAGTGTGTTTGCCAAGGTTTTTTCAAACTCTTTACCAAGTTTTATATTGTCTATACTATTTCTTTATAAGTTCCAGTAATGGGAAACATTGTATATTTCATTTTCATCATTTAGTTTTGTTGGTTTGTGTATTCATGCATTTTGATATATGCAGCTGCCTCTCTTTATAGACACACAAACATACATATATATATATATATATAAAATATATATATATATATATAATTAAATAACTACTAGTTTTAACACAGGTTATTATCAATTACTGTCTACTGAAAATAACCAATATTTGAGTCTACGGGAGGTAAAGCCAAGCTAGATTTCATGTAGTCTCCTGCAACTGTTAATAAAAATTAAGTATATCTTCTCTCGATATCTTTATTCATAATATTTTGATCGCAGAACTTCCCTTCTAAATCAAAGTACCGTAGGTTTGCAACCACAGATGCCACATACAAATTCAATAATCTACCTTGACAGCAACTATCTTATGAAACTTACGATGATCATTTCTGCCACATTCATTTGTTCTAATAAAATGTTACATTGTATCCTATGGGAAACACCATAACAATCCCCACATCTACAGAGAAACATATTATTTTTCTGTCTCTCAATATAAAGTGCCCCTTCCGCTACTAGCTCAGACGGGGTCAAATTATATATTTTTCTATGATATTGTGCTTGCACTGCCATAAACAGGTTATTACATACACACACATAATATTTCCTTTCTATTTCTCGATTCAAAAATAATCTCTCTTTACTCATATTCCGCCCATTTTGATTGCCTAATACCTGACTAATCGCATATTTCAGTATCCACCACTAAAATAAGTATATGAATGCTCCAAAAATTAAACAATATGGCGTGCATCTCTACAAAAGAATATCATGAAAAATAAACATAGTAAATTAAACATATTAACCGATTGTCGTCGAACTCTACTGATTAAAATCGTGTTGAAGAAAAAAAAACCATATACACCGATTGGCGTCGCTAAAAAATTATCAAAGACCTCCACCATTTTCTTTAATATGATGGCTTTTATAGGGTTTCGGCTATGCTGATTGTTAATATCCCTTACATTTGGCGGATATACATACTTTTGGGGATGGCTATTCCGAAACCTGTTGTTAACATGAGGAGGTTGTGAGTTGGCCACCACCAACAAACGTACTTCATTTTTTACGAAATGGGGAGCCTGCTTCAATCCGGCTAAGCCGGTTAAAGGGTCCTGCTTGTACAATATAAATCAAGCGAGTTTTTAATCTTTAGAAAGGAAAGGTATAACTTCCGAAAAGTTACATCCGAACATGTATCATTGTTACACATCTTGCCGTAATCGATACATACTTTTCATTAATCGACATTTTTTATTATTATAATTCATAGATTGCTAGACTTTTTCAGCTATTATTTATTGTCTCAATGTTTTTAGATGGAAGCATCAGATTACGGACTAATAACTTTATACTTTAACTATCCTGGTCTTCATCGGAGCTAATATTTCATATTCTAAGTTTACAGTTCTTAAACGTAGTTATTTCGTTTCGCCAACAGTTTATTCTACCTATAAAGAACACCCAGCTATTTTTAAAAAGAATGACCCCTTTTCCTTTGGCTTCTATTTATAGCAGCATTTACATTGGCGGATCAGTCGCGTACCACCATTCCGCTACACACACTAACAGAACAGTCTAGAATGCTTACACTTTTATTCAGCATACTTTTTCTATTGTTAACGACATTTACAACTAAAGAAAGCAAAAACAAAAAAGAAAATAATAATAATAATAATAATAATAATAATAATAATAATAATAATAGTAATTATAATAATAATAATAAAATTAAAATAATAATAATAATAATAATAATAATAATAAAATTAAAAAAATAATAATAATAACAATAATAATAATATAAAATTTCGAAAGGAATATTTCAGGAGAACAAGAAAACCTCTCGAAACAAAATTAGCGAAAAGCTAATAAAAGGTATAACTGCATGGGCAGTATCATTAGTAAGATACACTGGACCGTCCATAGGGGGGACTAAAGAAGAACTGAGACAGCTCGATCAGAATACCAGGAAACTCACGACGATGCACACCGCACTACACCCGATGTTGACCGACTCTAGGAGAAAAGGAAAGAACGCAGGTGAGACTTAAACCATACAAAAACTAGAAAACACACAAATCGCAAAACGCTGAAAGTATAATTATGGCACCGAGAGGAACTTAAAAATAAACAACAAAACATAACCCAGAGAGAAAAAAAGATTGGACAAGAAAAGCAAAACTGGTAAGAGAAACAACTACATGGAAGATTCGAAAGGATGACAAAAGATGAGAAAACGAAAGCACGTGGACATAGGTGAAAAAAGGACAGGTAAACAGAGAAACTAAATCCCTAATAACTGCAGCACCGGACACCTCGATAAGAACCAACCACATCAAAGCAAAGATCGACAAAACCCAAGAAAACGGCAAATAGAGATTATGTGGACAAAGAGACAAAACGATAAACCATATAGTAAGTGAATGTAGCAAACTATCCCAAAAGGAATACAAGAGCAGTCACGTAATAATTAAATGGAAAGAAAAGTCCTGCCAAATCGTAGACTTTGCTGTTTCAACTGACCACGGGACAAATATCAATGAAAAGGAGAAAGGGATAAATACACAGAGTTAGCCAGAGCATTGAAAAGGATATTGATGAAAAAACTCAAGGTAGTTCCTATATTAGAAGGAACCCGATGAACAAATCCGAAATACTTTTAAAAAAGAATGGGAGAAATTGGAATCAGAGAAAAGACTGGAAAGATAAAACAAATAACAGTAATGAAAATGGCTGAAATGTTAAGGAAAACCCTTGCATGCGGGGACTAATACATATGAGACACACGTGCGGATCAGACTAACTGCTGCAGAGACAAAATATGAAGTGTCACAATGAACAACGAACATTGAAGATACATATCTATGAGTTCTCTTTTCCTCCTCTATGTCCTCCCCATCTCCTCCTATTATCCTATCTCCCCTCCCACAAAATAATAAGGATAAATAGCTGAGAAGAGGCAAGGATGATGAAAAAACCGAGCAGAGAGCACTGACCAGATCTCCGTTGAACAAGTAGGAAACTAACTGGGACCTTGGGGATGCTTATTTCCATTCAAATTTCAATGGAGATCAATGGTCGCTACTAAGGCGTGGTCGATGCTGGGCGGCTGTTGCGATACTGCAACTTCATTAGCAAATGTTATCAGAAGAAGTGCCGAGCACTGTGAAACTGGAGAGACTAATTGTATCTTAGCTTCCAGAGAACACCACATATTATTTTAAATAACACCATTTATGACCTGCGTAGAAAGCTTCCTGTTAGCCAATAATAATAATAATAATAATAATAATAATAATAATAATAATAATACTGATGATAATAATAATAATAATAATAATAATACTGATGATAATAATAATAATAATAATAATAATAATAATAATAATAATAATAATAATAATAATAATAATAATAATAATAATAAAGTAACGGATAAGATTTCATTAAATGCCTCCTTTTCTTTATTTGCATTTATCGTTACATTTTTGCACGTTTAATCATATAAATTACGCGACGTCGCGTTTTATTTAGTTTGGAAGATTGTAAAATAATTTTTATTGATTACGACCATACAGATCCATTCATTTTCTTGTCGTAGAAAGCTTAATGCGATGTGTACGTGTGCTCGTCAAAATAACGATAAGCTATTCGTACACCCGTCTATTAAAATCTTCCTTTTACTGGTTCTATTTGTTTGCCACCAGGAAAGAAATAGAATACATATTTTTACAATCATATATTAAGTAGACGTTATATTCAATACTTTATATATTTGATTTATTAAATTATTATGTGATAGTACTAAATATTTTAAAACCACTATCCACTCCGAATGATAATTATGGGTTTCTTATCGATAACGCTAATTTAAACGCGGTAACATACATGCAAAAGTAACAATTTTTTGCTTTATAGAGCTGTGTAACTCATGTACTTAAGAAAAACTGTTCTATTTATGATTGGTCGAATTTTCGTTTGCATTAAAAACATAAGCAATATATTAATTTCTTTTAAAATAAACTCGACTGCTTTAAATACAAATTAATATAGGTCGTATTTCATATATTCGATTCATTAGAGTCGCAATTTCTAATATGAAACACATGAATCTATTTCTTAGTCATATGACACTTATTTCTTCTGCTCACATTTTTCTCCGTTATCTTTTTTGTCATTTCTCGTTTTTCTCTCTAATTATTTTCTTCCCAACTCTTCTTCTCTACCTTGTAATACCGTTTCTTCTTATTCTCTCTATTAGTCTTATCTCTTTCTCATTCTCTCTCTTCTTGTTCTATCCCTTTATTGTCTTCATTATAATCTTCCATTTCATTTCTTTGTCTGTATTATGTCTATTCATGCCCTTTATTTTCTCTTATTTTATTTGCTCTCCTTATGCTCTCTACGCTACTTTTATTCCGTTTATTATTATAGTGTCTATACTTCTTTCATTTCATATTACTTCTTCGTTCATTTAATTTTTCTTGATTTTTCTTACTTTATTTTCTTCTGTGCAAAACGAATTCTTCTTCATTGAATGGCACCAGACTCCAATGTTTTCGAATGTCTTATCGTGCTATTGAAATTTATTCCTATCATAAGGTGTCCTAATTTTCACCTACAGACTACTTCATAAAATCAATACAGAAATCAGTCAAGAAGGATTTTTCTTCCATTGAAATAGACCAGTAGTTATTATATTTGAATATTTGTTTTCTTGATGGAGTTTCAGTTCTTTAATTATCAACAACTCAAATTAAAACGAATAACTATATATGAAAGGAGTTTGCTTTCATTGTTTATCAACATATTTTAGTATTAAGTGGGCTTCATTTCTTAATTAAGAGACCAGTTCATGACCACAAAACAATATCTATCCCAGTCGATGAGGGTGTATTCGCTGTTGTTGGACAGCATACCAAACGATGTAGGATTGATTATTATATTTTTTCGCAAAATGTGTTATTGCCGTTATGCACAGGTGTCCGTAAAATGTTAGATCACTTGCTCTTTTAACAATTAATATTTCCATATATTTTATCCTAACACTGTCTACAACCACGTATGTGCGAGTTTCAATTCCATATCATTACGGATAATTACAAAAGAAAACATAAAAAATTACGCCAGTTTGTAAGCATATTACATTAAATGTAAAACACCAGAACCTATGGTTTCTGGATTGATTAAAATAAAGATTCGTAAACAGTCTTTATTTATTCCATGCTACAAAAATATTATGTATAAATAAGAGAGGTTGAAGCTAAACCAGAGGTGACTGGAGAGAAATATAAAATAGAAGATGTCCTTTGGGTTATACACCCACGCGTCAGATGCAGGACAAGCATAAAGCACTGATGCTCTTTCTGAAGTGACCAGCCTGATGTCCGTCGAAAATGATAACGTCCCTTATCACACCAAAGACAACCGACCGGTAATAAATACGCAAATATCGTCAAATGATAAAAGTGATTCTGAGGTAATTAGTGCTTAAAATATCTAAATTCAAAAATATATATATATATATATAATAATAATAATAATAATAATAATAATAATAATAAAAATAATAAAAGTGGCGCAATGTTTCTCCTCTGTACCAAAATACCAAAGGTTAACAATTACAAAGTCTACACTATTAGCAACGCCCTGATGTAACTTTTGCATGATATTATATACACATTTAAGCGCTACATTGAAATCTTACGTTAGTTCCGCGGAGTACCAGGGTTAAAATCTAACCATCTACAGAGGAATTAGTCCCTATTTCCCTCTCTACTTTTCCTGTACTTTCACCACTCTCACTTAACACCGGAAACATTCCTACTCATTCATACTCTATTAGGTTTTCACCACACTTAAGTTATTTCTCGACACATATACTTACAATATCTTTTACATAATATATAATATTTTTCCATTGCCAAAATCCGTCCCCGATGATTGGCTGAGCAGTATACATTTTCTAATTCTCCTATTCGCTTCTTCAACATTTAAACAAGAGTTCGTCACTTATAATCACGCTGCCATTTGCATACATATCCATTCGTTATATTACGGACCTTATCTTCTACATTTTGTCTTACTCACCCACGTCTTCGTTATTTCTACATATTTCTATTTCTTTATTTGTTTTTAATTTACTTCGACCATATATTCTTTTCTTACGAATTTTGCGATTGCACCGACCAGCGATTAATAGAGAGTTTAAGATCGAGAGAGATTCGGTTACAAGGGGATGAAGAGATGCAGAGAGAGAGAGAGAGACAGAGAGAGCGGGAGAGATATTTAGAGAGAAAGAATAAATCTTAGATATAGAGGTATGGAGAATTCCACCTACTCCCGTCTTCGTTATTTCTAAATATTTCTATTTTTATACCTTTATTTATTTATTTATACCGTATTTTCTTTTCTTACGAATTGGAAGATTACACCGACCAGCCAGCTATAAAGCGAGAGACAGAGAGAGAGAGAGAGAGAGAGCGAGAGAGAGACAGACAGACAGAGACAGTTTAAGATAGAGAGATAGAGAGAAGAGAGAGTTAATCCGTGTAACACTTTTATTTAGTTTGCTTATCTGTTTACATCATCAACGTTCTGATCCCCATCAGGCATCAGTTGAAATGAATGGCTCTCGCCTTGAGGAGACTTCAATCTTCTGGGCTTTTTTTGTTTAATCTTAAATGGAGCAATTACATCAAATCTGTTGCCAAAGTCGGTGGACAAATGGTGGGATCCTTCTATCCATCCAATAGATATCTCACTGCTGATGCAATTCTCTATCTATATAAGAGCCAGGTACGCCCAAGGATGGAGTACTATTGCAACATCTGGGCAGGAGCTGTGTAGCAGAATTAGCAGTAAACAAAATGAGAAATACAGCTTACCTCCGATACGTCTGTTTTGGGTTGAGCGAAAGAGAGAGTTCCAAGATGGTGACCATGGGTTTTTATTAGCGTTTACCCAATGTGATTATCGTTGAATCACATCTGCTCTCGCGCGATTATGCAAATATGTTGTTCCCGGCCGCTATAAAGGCAGGACACTGGAAAATAGAGGGGGCGTTCTGCAGATTGTGTAGGTGATTCTGGCGAGAAGATTGTGCTTGTTACGACGCACGTGTCTGCGAGAAGCGAGTTTTTGTTCCGTCTGTTCTTAGTTGTATTTTTTTTGTTTTGCCTACTATATTTTTGTTTCAAGCTGCTAGAAAGGACTTGTCCTGCCTTGATAGAGTTCAAAATAGACTTCGTAGTCTCGTAGGAGATATCCTTTTCTCTTCCCTGCAACCCCTATCTCACAGAAGAGATGTTGCGAGTTTGTCTCTGCTGTATCGTTATTTTCAGGGAAAGTGTTGACTGAACTTCAATCTATGGTCTCCCCTCGCCAAACGTTCACAAGTAACACTCGTCTAGCTGAAAACACTATCGATAATTCCCCCCTCGTTATCTGTGCTTAAATTTAAACGTAAATTCCATGAACAAAGCTTCTTTCTTAGAACTTAACGCCCGTGGAATTGTTTTCCGTTTTCCTGTTTTCAAGCTGACTACAATTTGGCTGTCTTCAATTCTAACGTAAACACGTTCTTGATGAGCCGTCCCACTTGTTAACAAATTTACCGAATTTCCTTTACTAACAATTATTATATTGTCCGATTTCTACTGCACACTCTTTAACTCTGATTCTTGAGTGGCCTCTTGCCCTTGATAAGTTGTGATGCCTATGTAAAAAACAAAAAAGGAACACAAGTTATAAGGGTAAATTATGAGCCAATTACAGTGACAAATTATCGTTAGCGCGTTTACTTTTAATTCGATCCATGTTCTTGTTAGCATTAGCGCTTAGGAACTGACGGTAACTTTTTAACAATTTTTTGTTTTCGTTTTCATTTGAAAAACCGGTCGACATTAACACATCTACTACGGTTACTCTCAACAAAATCGCATAGTCAAAGTACATTTTATTGGAGAAACTAAGAGCCACTGTAGGTTAAAATACGCTTTAAGCACCCCGCCATAGTTTATAAGAACTTTTTCGCTTAGTTAAAGTGTAGAAAAATTACCAGCCGAAATTTGTGAAAAGCAACAAACAACAGCAAAAAATTAAACATATATATATACATATGCAGTACTTTTAACGTGCTAAAAAACTTGTTTTTTTTTCATAATTCAAATTATGTTGTTCTAAGTTGTCTTAAGACACTGAATAAAAAATAAACTGGACGCTTAATTTAATTGAGGCTTAGTTCCTCAAGTTGGAAACAAATGGTATATTCTACCAATATCCCTAAATATAGGTTCAATATTCATGCACGCGATTATTGTGTTGTTTAACGTTTAATATATTTCAATTTAATTTTTATTATAACCGATGTTTTGTATATGATTTATTTCTTGCAACACAAAATATACCTTCTCCGAAAATCATGCAAAACTAGCTGATAAAATATGAAAGCCTCCTGGGGAGCTAATCGCTTCAATACAATTCCAGAACAAAAAAGTAAGAAACCAGAAAAAATAGATTTATATTGAATATACTATATTCATATTATTTTTATGTATCGTAGGAAGTTAAATTGTGCTGTTCTTTGTTGTGAAGATATTTATGTTTTGTATTAGTGGATTTTAGACAATTTCAGATAACAAAAATTAAAAATCTAGTGATTATCTGAAGATTCCTTTTCCCTCAACTAGCGGGGTTTTAAAATCTCAGTTAGCACCACTGGCTGGGCGTTGCTCAATATTTTTACTACACTACCTCTCTCCGCCTGTTCTTGACATTTCGATAATCGGTCTGACCAAGAGTAGATTGAGATGTCTATTTCGAAAGCCGTTCATAACAGGAGAAGGTTGGGAGTTGAGCAGCAACAACACCACCACTAACAAAACATCCCTACATTAATTTTTTTCGAGAGGGAGCACGCTTTCGTCTAGCCACGCCGGTAAGAGGGCACTGTCAGTTTATATATATATATATATATATATATATATATATATATATATATATATATATATATATATATATGATTGATATGTAGTTTGCTTGAAGCATTGTGTGGGATAGGTGTGTGAAAGAGATTTAGAAGGTTGTCACAATGCGAGGAATGAATTATAGTCGATGCTGGTAAGAGGAGACGAGAACAAGTGGCGATTTACAAATCAATAAGTGCATATATATATGTATATATTTATAAATATATACATATATATTTATTCAGTTGTATGGTAAAATGTCTTACTTGTAACTTGTAAGCCTATGCGACGTATTCCATTATTAATATTGTAGCTACACAACTTCCGGTCCTTCATCCAGCATGCTTTGAATCGACCTGTTACGCACAACATTTGAAAAGGGAACATTTTTCCGAGATTAATAATGGAATACGTCGCATTGGCTTACAAGTTACAAGTAAGGCATTTTACCATACAACTGAATATATATATATATATATATATATATATATATATACATATATAAATATATATATATGTATGTACTTATTGATTTGTAGATCGCCACTTGTTCTCGTCTCCTCTTACCAACAACAACTATAATTCATTCCTCGCATTGTGACAGCCTTCTAAATCTCTTTTACACACACACACACACACACACACACATATATATATATATATATTATATATATACATATATATATATATATGTGTGTGGGGGTGTATGTGTGTGTGTGTACGTATTTATATTGTCCCGAAGGAAATCTGGCCATAAGAATATAATACATCCCCTTGAATTGCCAAGTTTTGCTTCACTTTTATGAGTGTATATCTGTATCTAAATTTAAAAAAGAAACATAAAAGTTATGTAGAAGTGCCCTCATTATATTACTTAACGCTGGACGGATATATATATATATATATATATATTTATATATATATATTTATATATATATATATATATATATATATATTTACTGCAAACATCATATAATATCAACATACTCAGTTTTATATTGCCAATAAATTTTATTCAGTAACTTCAGGAAAGAAATGATGTGTAAATTATTTTGAAAATTGGTTTTATTCTCGAGCAAATCGTTTTGTAAACGCGATAAAATTGAGACTGTCAAAATTGATAACTTTGAGATGCAAAATATATTGGACTTAGCAACTGCATACAATAACATCGATAGAAATTAAATCAATTGCCGTTCTAAGGTTTACTTGTAATAATAATGCTATTCGTTATTTGTTATTATTGTTTATTCATTTGATTTTTTTTCTTTTAGTATTTCATGTTTTCTATGGAAAAATTGTGTCTGAATTACATGACCGGAAGTCGACTGAACGAGAAAATTGAAAACGAAAATCTGCGACATTTTTCTCGTCAAACTACGTGATAACTTTACATTCGAATTATTTCCGTCTGTCAGTATTTTTGCCGATTTTACTAAGCACATTTTTGCAGATTGAAAAAAAGTTGATTTAATTGTAAAGGCTATTTGGCAGGATAATCTTTATTGTAACGAGGGGCTTCTGTGATTTTACTCGGCTCAGTATATTGAATTCTAGATAAAAAAAAGGTGTTTTACAAATTTGAAATCATTCCAGCTGACTAATTTGACATTGCTTTAGCTAACTCTCATATATTATTTTTCTACCATTTAATTGTGTGCGAACTGGTGACTACTACTACTACTACTACTACTACTAGTATTATTACTACTACTACTACTAATAATAATAATTTTATTATTATTATTATTATTATTATTATTATTATTATTTTGTTTATCAATGTCTCCCTGGAAACAGATGGAATTCATTTCCAGAGGATTTCACTCAATCCCGGCTCAAAACCAGGAGCTTCAATGATCAACGGTTTACCTTAGGATGTTCTCTGTACCTACAATAGCAGAAGTCTGAAGACCGCAAAAAATATCGGAGATTTGTTGGTTCAATCGTCATTCCAACCGACTTGTTACTATTCCTAGCATACCAACTACGATAGGGGGTATTTGTGTTTTAACCCCGTGTATACGCCTTATCTCCAAGGCCAATGGAGCATAATTCCTCTACTTTTACTTCTCATTCTCTCTCACATTCCTGTCCCAGGGTACTGAGAAGTCTACAATTTGCCACTTTTATTAGACCTTGTCAATGACGACCAAATGTTCCAATCGCTTGGTCGTTGTGACACTTTTGTCCCAGCATACCCCTACATTTCAATCCTCACCTGTTCTCACTTCACCAGACACCTCAAATCCCTTTCAAACACACTTCACACCAACCTTGTTTCAGATCTCCCAATATATCCGGAGTCCCATGCGATCGGGTCTTTTGCCGTACTCTCGCTGGGCTAATCAACTACACCCTGCTGCAAGTTACGCAATGTACTCTGAGGTCTTACGACAAATCCAGTTATTCCGCAGCAACTTGGTCTTCTAAACCATTTTTTACAATCGTGTTCCTAGTGCCTGATCTTGTGCTGTACAACCAAAAGCTTCAATACTTTTAGCCAGAAAGCAAGCTATAAGCCATTGCCATGATATTTCATCGGCCACTTCTGCTATATCCTGGAAGAACCTTCCATGCATTTTCATCCTCGCCAGATCCTCCGATTTTTCTCTATCCATACGTTTAATATAATCAGCCTTGATCTCACATATATATATATACTTCATTGGCCACACACTTAAGCATCCACTCTTTCAACAATATCTCCTAAGTTCTAACACAATCTTCTACACTTTTCTATCCTCTCCCACCGTCTTTCCTCTTTTGATACAGCCTCGCCACGATACTTCGAATGTGGAATATACCAAACATTGCTAAAACCTTTCTTGTTTCGATCTCCATGGCAGACAATTCCTTTAGAGACCATTATAAAATTCCCGCATTTTATCTCAAAACACTGACTGCCGATACATTCATAGCTCTCATTAGGTTACCCCCATATAATTCCGACTTCGCAATTAGTTTCACTTTTCTAAGAAACTCCTTCCTGACTTTCTCCTTCATTTCTTTTTCATGATGCCTACACCCCGCCACACTTTCAAATGCTGTTACCCTCTATCTTCTATTTTTTCATAATTTCTCCATTTGGCAGCACTATTCTATTTAAATGAACCTTTACTTCACTTTTCATCACCAGCACCGCACATTTACTAATCCCAAACTCAATCCCAATGTCTTCTGATTATGCCCCTACGAACTCTGCCACTCTATCAGTTTCCTTTTCATTTCTACCGAATATCTTCAAATAATCCATAAATAGTAGATGTTTGAGGCGTCTTCCACCGGATCAAAAGTAATACGCCACTTTTTCTCTCTTCATGAGGATGCTCAGTGGCATCATTATCATCCCAAAAAGAAGTGGAGATAACGAATCACTTTGGAATATTCCACATTTAATGCCAATCTGTCCGAGCACCTCTCTGTTTGCTGTCAGCACCGTTTTCCATTGAGCCATTTTCACATTCCTAGCAACCTTCATCATCAATAGTGTTTCAGGATCCATGAATGAGGAACCATGTCGTAAGTCTTTCTATAATCGATCCATGCTGCACGCAGATTCTCATTCTTTCGTCTTTGCATCCTGCATTACTGCTTTATCAATCAGTCGTTGTTCTTGGTACTCCTCGGGCCTTTCCGACACCCTTTCTGTTCATCAGGGAAAACACCATTACTCACAAGATGCCCATAAATGTTTTTCCACAAAGATTCCAGTTAACAGTTTCCACGTTAGTGGTAGTCATGTAATTGGCCTGTAATGGCTGGCATCTGTTCCTTTTGCAGGATCTTTCCAAATTAGTGTTGTTTTTCCTTAACAAGCTAATCATGAACATCTCCCGACTCTACGACCCTTTGCAGGGCAGCAGTAATAGGGGAATAAAGGTATTGGGACTGTTTCAACCAGACGCCCATCACTTCAGCTGGGCCAGGTGCCTTCCAGTTTGTCATTCTTCGTATGCCAGCCTTAACGTCATCGATGGTTATCTCAACGTTCTTAATCTGCTGCATTTCTGATAGCCTTTCTCTGACCTCTCTCAACCAGCTAGCTTTCTCATTATATCGCCCTTCGATGGAGCAAATCCCACCCTAGAACTTCCTTGCATCTTTTTCATTTGGAGTGTCGTTATTTCCCGCCTGTTTACTACCATTTTATTCTTTATACAGCCGAGACTGATTGTTCCGGAAAAGGTTGTTCTGCCGAAATGCAACACTTTTTCTAACAAAGTTCCTAATTTTTATACCACCAGTGTAGACCTTCTCTTTAAACTAGAAGCGGATCATTCCATTTGGACCAGGTGCCTTCCAGTTTGTTATCCTTCCTATGCCAGCCTTTACGTTGTCAATGGGTATCTTCATCTGCTGCAATCCTTATAGCCTTTCTTTGACCTCTCCCAACCAGCTAGTCCTCTTATTATATCGCCCTTCGACAGACCAAATGCCACTCCAGAACTTTCTGGAATTCTCTGCATTTGGAGTGTTACAATTTCCCGCCTGTTTACTTATAATTTATTCTATATACAGCTGAGACTGCTTGTTCTGGAGAAGTTGTTCTGCCGGAACGCAACACTTTTTCCTACAAAGTTCCTAATTTTAATGCAACCAGTGTGGACCTTCTCTTTCAACAGTGTTAGAAGTTCTCTTTTCCAGCAATCTATACCCCCTTTCAAGGACTTCTTTGGCTTTCTTTCCTATTTTACCTCTTTTTCTCATTCCTTTGATTCTACCAATATCTTTCCGCCATCGTTTAATATTTTCTTTAAGCTACTACTGTCAGTGTGACCTTCTATCCTTCATTTCTCTCTTTTTCTTCTGTATTTAGCCAAGACGATTAGTAACAACATGTGACGCTGCACACAGAAGCCTAAGTTCCGTAATCGATATGTTCTTTCTTATGATGTGAATTACTCCTTGAACAATTTTTACATCGCTTTTCACTTCATCCAATCAGTACTCTTCATGTTTGGAATCTTTATCGCCTCGTCTCCAACTTAACTTCTGAAGTACTTCTTTTTCTACAAAAGTCAAAGTTCGAACTTCATCACCACTTCATACACGTTCTCCTTCCACCTGTTCCATTTTCTCAGAGCCATTGACCTCATCTGCCTTAGAGCCTTTAAACCCCTTCTCATCATTTCCCCTAATCATAGGATTCTATTTCTCCTCAGTTGCCCGCCTCCCATCATCGCTTACATTTCCCTTTTGCACTCCAATCTCTCAGTGCTTTAATCAGAGCTAGTTTCATAAATTTCGTTCGCTATTCATTTCATTCCTAACCGTCCGTTCAATCTCTTCTCTTGTAATAACTGACAGTACGTTGTTATTTTTAATTTGTTTTAACTGAGATACCAAACTCGCGACACTCCTTGCTCCTCCTCCTCCTCTCGATTCCCACTCTTCTATCACGTTTCGGATATAGTCATCAGATTTGGTATTTCAATTTCTTCCAAAGCATTCACACAGTACTCTTCTTTCCCCATCCGTCCATGTTTCTTTTTTTATTACATTTCCTTTTAAAACTCCCTTCGTGTCTTGGCTCCCCCTCTGCCAATTCTCACTGCCCCTTTATCCACCCTCATGCTCAGTATTTCGAACAGTTTTATGATGACGACAGGAACCACCACTATTACCGTTACCATGATGATAATAAAAATAATGATGATAATAATAAGAATGATGATAATAATTATAATAATGTTAATAATAATAATAATAATAATAATAATGATGATGATGATGATAACAATAATGATAATGATGATAATAAAAATAATAATAATAATAATAATAATAATGAAAATATTAATGATTATGATAATAATAATAATGATAATAATAATATTTATGATACTAATAATAATGATAAAAATAATGATAATGATAATAATGCTAATGATAATAATAATGATAATAATAATAATAGTGATAATGATAATAATGATCATAATAATAATGATTATAAACATAATAATAATTATAATAATAATGATAATAATAATATGATAATAATACTAATTCTACTACTAATACTACTACTACTACTAATAATAATAATGGTAACAATCATGCACCTATACTTTTTATAATGTTTTACCGATGAGTGCATCTCCCTCATGCCCCATTGTTTGGGCCACAGACCGATATGTTTGTATTAAAATGTGTACTTAAGGAGAGAAGCAGAACAAGATTCACTTTAAATGCATATTTGTGTTTGCGTCTTAGCGAGAAATATAATTGAGAGGAACTGTAAACCTCACTCGCTGCACATGGTTACATTTCGATGGATTGAATATTTTGGGAGTACAAGCCAATACGAATTTCTTTATTAAAAAATTGCCAGATAAGATAAGATAAGAAAAATAGTTAACCTTTCAGAAAATTCATGGTTTGCAACGTTGTTTCCAAATCAGGCTGTATAAGATAGAGACCATCTAAAAGAAAATGCGCCAAACGTTTGTTTATTTCTTTATCTTTTTACTCTTAAATCTGTTCTTAAAGGTCAAAAGTAAAACTAAACATATTACAGAAAAAAAAAACACTAAAGTATTATTAATAATGTATAAATGCAAATAAGATGCTCCTAGTTGGAGATAAAAAAGACCCGATTTTTCGGAGAGAGTTTTAATTTTGGAGTTCGATTTTGAAGAAGTGAGTTCGATCAGCAGATGTGCATTTGAAGTTGAGAGATTAATAGCAGAGAGTTCAGTATTTTAACTAAGGAATATTGGCAGCAGTGTATCAAATCTAACAATTGAGACTTGACTTATTTTACCCCAAGCTATTTACGTGCGAAGGAATCATGGAACCAGGACTAAGATTTGGCAAGGATGTGATGCCACCTTTTAGTGGAGATGGTCATGTCATCGCATGGATCAAAAAGTGCAATTGGATGATAAGCTGCAAAAGTGCAAGATCTTACAAGTTCATTCCCTCTTTCTACATGGCGATGCGCTGGCTCTTTACCTTTAGATGAGCGCAGAATATCAACTGGATGCAAACCAAATAGATTAGTGAGGCCATTTACCGAAGGATCATTTAAAGCGTACGAAAAGCTAAAACGGTTAAAGTGATAATTAGCAAGATGTCTGTTAACGTTACACTTAAACTTCTGCTAGTCAGTACAGTTGGTGAAGCAGAAACCCGGAAAGGAATTCTAAAGTCTAAACGTTCTGGGGAAGAAGCTATTAGAGTAAAATACTTTCTTACATCTAGAGGTCTCTACTGTGTAGGGGTTGGACTTTGCTGCTTATCGGGTTTGTCTAGGATATTTACATCAATGGGGGTACAAAGGCTTTTTAGTTCGTCGGAGCATCCAGCATTAACATACTTGTAAAACAGACAGTGAGATGCAGTATTTCGTCGATGGTAAAGAGGGTGAAACTTAGATGACGGTTTAGTACCTATCAGGTTGGCGACTCTCTTTTGACCGCTGTTCAAAAGTGAGAGACTAGTAGTAGATGCACCAACCCCAATTTGACAACAATATTCCCTTCATAGGCGAACCGTGGCCTTGTAGTGGTACAACCTATTTTTAGGCGTAAGTAAAATTCTAGCACGATAGATAGAGCCCACCTTCTTCGCAGCAGCTTGACAATGTTCTCAATGTATCTGTTCCAACTTATTCTCCTTGTGACTGTTTGGCCTAAGAGTTTGAACGATGTACTTTCAGGTAATGTATCTTTAGCAAATCTATTATTGGTTGAGAAGGTTTGTTCTAATTATTAAAGGAAACGAGCCTAGCTTTGATACATTGAACGTTACCATCCATTTTTGACATTATTCTACTAAGGAGTGTGTATTTTATTTGACATTTGAAAACTATCTAATTTTCTCTTTCCATTTATTAAGCCACCGCAATGCATTGCAATTATTTAATTTTGTGATAGTATTTTCGCTTGCTACTTTTAATAATGTTATAATTGGAAAGAATTACCATGTTTTATGAACTAACACTTACGAAATGGAGACCATTGTATTTAAATGGACAGTGCATCTAATTTTTCAAAAGGTGGGTAAGCAGTGCATATTTAAAAATCTATCCTCGCAAAGAACGGTTCTAATAAAAGCCATTTAAAATCGATATTTATTTCAGAATTGCACAATCTTCCTACATTGCCAAACGTGTTGTTTTGCTCTTCCCTTATTTCCTGGTACCGACTAAAGCCCAAATACTCCCGATAGATAGCACATTATTTACAGTACGATTAGCACAATTTAAAACAATTTCTTTTTCATGAAAATATTCTAGAAAAATCAATAGTTTTAATATTTTCCAATACTGCTTTGTGAACACCTATTGCCTTTGTGTGTATGCGTTCCGTTTATATGAAACATTCGTGTGACGTCATTTTCATTTTTACTCAGTAAATTTCTATTTTAAAAATGTCATTTATACATGCATGTGAAGGAGAATATTTAGTTTTTTTAAATCTGTTTATTCTATTTTATACTGACTACGAGATACCTCTAAAGCGCACCATAGAATTTACTCTTATAACTAACACGATATAATTTAATATAATTTATTATAGCTGTTTTACCCTTCAAAAAGAAGATGCTTAAAATAAAGCTCTAAAGAAAAAAATCTGAAAAGATAAAATGCCGCCTTAGAAAAGACGACATGATTCCATTTCTATTTGATAGGAACTGGTTTTCTTTTTATTTTGTTTTGGCCATATACATGTTGGCGTGTTGTGTACAAATCTCAAGAGCAATAGGAGCTTTCTATCATGACTGCATTTTACACAATATTCAATGAGCAAGATCGAAGTAGCGCGGCTGTGCAACTCTTGCTATCTAGCGATCAAATTTATGATAACAGGAACATTGCCAGCAGCCTCAAAATGCAAATCCTGACGATTCAATGTCTGATGAAAAAGCTCAGCGTAAATTCCGGGCACGGTTATGGTCTTTGGTGTGGTTTTAAGTGAGGGCCGCATCATGCCACCTCACATATCTGATGTGTGCTTGAAAGTCAACCCCAAATTTTTCCTGGGTGTGTTAAAGAACGATGACCCCCTGCAATCACGTGGCCGCTAGGAGACGCTGGGTGTTGCAGCAGGACTCACCACCGGACCACAAGTCCAAAGGTTTTGCTTCATAAGAAGGGTTACGATTTTGAACCTTTCTCTCACTGCTCTTCTCTTTCATCAACCTGACTTCCCGTAGTCAAACGTCCAGAATATCATCAATATAACCTTTTACAACACCTAAGTCAGCCTGATCACCACCATCCGCCGAGTATTAGCCGAGCTCCCGCCGGCGCTTGCGGAAGAGGCACACTCCCAGTTCCGGATATGTGTCGAGGCGGTTTTTGAGGGGGAAGACAATTCCATTGACTAGATGCTAGTTCTACAAAATAATACAGTTACCTGAATTGATTTTTAAATAAAAATTTTCGAATAAAGATGTAGTGCTTTTCTTTAATGCGACAACTTTCTCGTAGTACGCCGTAAAGAACGTATTATAGCGTACCAAAATATCCGATTATTGAAACCGTTTACATTATTAACCCTGTTAAGCAATGCACTTATTCAGTGTCTACTTTTAATAGGGCAGTTTCTAAATCTAATAACAAGCTATATATCTATAAAAGTGAAAATGTCTGTGTGTACACTTCCCTAACAAATAACTCTATCAATTTCGGTCTACTGACTTGAGATTTGTACTAAAGAGGTATTAATATTCGAAAAAAAATATTGTAATCGGTTTTTGAAGAGAAATTTGGCTGTTAAGGGGTCAAATTTCAACAAGTTGACCGTGGAGAACTCTACCAAACTTCTCCGCCCATTTTGGGAGTAAACACTTGCAATTTTAGATGAATTTGATTTGAGGCATAAACAATAAATGTTAGAGGTTCAAAATTGCGGTCAAAGTTAAAAACAATTGACGTTTGCACTCTCTACCAACTTTTCATTAAGGTAGTTAAGGAAGCCTATTATATGGAAAGGTATTACCGTATATATTGACAATTTTTATATATACATATAGATATGAACAGTGCATAGATCCCGAGCAAAGCCAGGCGGAATTGGTAGTAATATAATAATTATATTTTCATTAAAAATTTACAGGGAGAAAATATTTGCGTATCTTACGAAATGTTCAGTTTTTATCATCGGATTTTGAATAGACCTGAAGACTTTTAATAAACACCTGTCTCTTATTTTAAAACCGCTACGATATTCGTGGTTTTTTTCTGTTGAGAAATTAAAACTAAAGCATGTTGATTGAATATGTCATCATAAAATGAATTAGGTTTTGTATGTTTTTTAAATAACTTTTTAAACATCTTTTGCTTTTGTTTCGTTAACTTTGCTTTTTTTGGCCCGATTGTTGTTGCTGTTGTTGTTGTGGTTGTTGTAGTTTTTGAATTTCTCTTTGTTGTGCTATTTGTTGTAGAGTTGATTCAAGAACTTTAACCAATTCAAGATTCACCTTCCATTATTTAACATTGCCAATGATATAAATCGTGAATCGTTTCGTATTCTCGTCGCCACTGATATAATCCCTAAACAGTAATATTTATCATTGAATTATTTGAGCGGTCTTGCTGTAGTTCGAATATGGACGTGTAAGTAAACGCAACAGAAACATAGTGTGGTCGGCGTGCTGTTTGATGGCTCACCTTTAATATTTCATAGTTTGTGTATATGGTTAATTAACAAATCATACTATATAAAAAAGAAAGAGAATACCTTGCTAGGACACAAGCACACGCACTACGTTGGAAGAACGGTCATAGGAAAATGTAGAACATTTTAAAAATAAATAAAACAAAAGAGGAAAACCCCAACAGGTTACAAGAGAAAAAACACATACAACTATCTTAAAGAATGAAAAAAAATAAAACAATAATTGCTAGTTTTATATGAAAAAGTGAAACCATAAACATAGAAAAGAAGCAGCCAAAAAAACAAAAAAAATATATTGTACTTCTAATAATAAGAGAACGTAAATTATAACATTTATATAGAGATATTTTTTTAAGTAATTAAGACAAAAAGGGCGATTTGCCCTGTTAGGTTAGGCGTAAGAAGAGAAAAACAATACACATGAATGGAAGAAGGAAAAAATGCACAAGGATGAACAGAGTAGAAAAAATGTGCTTATCAATTATCAGTTTTAAAAGAGAAATAAAAGGGGAAAATGATATTCAATTCGGTCATTAACTTTGACAGGTAGTGCGTCTATGCTTTGACACCCATGGAGAAAAGACGGGAATGTCTTTGTTATAATTGTGGCGCGGTTGGCGTGATCTTTTGCAAAGTTTTGTTTATAAACAGGAGGGACCGTTGATATTATTTTATTATGATATGTAGCAATATGGATTATTTTTAATATGATTATTAAATATTTTGTTGGAGTATTCATTGTGATTTTTTTTAATTTTTGATGGTATTCTGTGGGATAGCAAATGTGATATTCCGGGCGTCAGAACTGGCTGACGTGGAAAAATTGGGATGCCATGGATCTGTGTTTTGTTTTTTGGACTATTATTCTTTGTGAGATGAGTTTTAGTTGACCATTATAAGGCTTTTTTAACTTTTATTTAGTGTATGTAAAGTTGTTTTCTCGAATCATTCTTGTGCAGTTTTTTGTTCTTTGACATGTATTTTCGCAGGATTCGGAAGGAGTGGTATTTCCTGTGTGTGGTTTATTTAGATAATGTTTAATTTAAAAGTTATAACATGATGCCAATTAATAATAATAATAATAATAATAATAATAATAATAATAATAATAATAATAATAATAATAATAATAATAATAATAATAATAATATTAAAATTCGGAAAAGGAAAAGAAATGCGAAGAAAATTTTAACAGTGTACCGATGTACGTAATAGAAAAAAAGACGCACTACTGGGTTATGAGTAAGGGGTCAACTAGTTCTTAAGTTTTGGAAGGGACAAGGGCTTAGTCGTTTTGTTGTTCTTATTTTCGAGATGGTCGCGAATTTTTTTTTTTTTTTTCCGTGGGATTTTTCTTCGGACGCGTAATTCGGCGTGAGACATAGTAAAATGCTCTTGAAATGTTATAAGGAAAATCTTTTATCTTGTACTGGCCATGTGCTTATGAAAGCGCGTTATAGCTGTGACGAGAGATTATCGTGATCTCCGCATTATCCTAAAATGCGGGATGGAGCCTTGCTGCCGATCTAGAGCGTTTTAAAAGCTCATTCTTGGGGATAAATGACGACTCACTGATATGCATGGACAGCCATGATGGCACTGGGCCATTGTGTTTCGACCACTCAGGTGTGAAGATGGCGTAGAATAAATAGAACCGACATGAGTGACGTTTTGACCAAATAAGTTCAGGTACAAAAAAAAAGGATAGATACTGAGTTAAATACACTAGATAAAGAAATTGAAAGAAAAAATTATGGCTTTTAATTTTGTAACGTATGGTCAGCATATAAAAGAGTTTTACAAAGGTGTTGAATTACGTTAGTTAATTATTTTATCCTGGATCAACGGCGCATGAAGTTAAGGTATGTACAAAATACATGAATACGAATAATTAGATATGAATATATAATAAATAGACAGAACAACATAATTTTAGTTCTACAATAGTGAAGAAGCAAAGACAGACATTAAGTGACACGTATACACATCAGGACTAACCCTTTCGTCCCAAGTACGCATATCAACATTTAGACGATTATACAACATACACTGTTTGGTGCTTTTTGGTACACAATAATGTAGCAAGCATTAAACTTACTCATCCCGTACTTTGGATGAATTTTTGGTCCCGTATCTGTGAGGTGATTGTCAAAAACGTATTCTTTACCAGTTCTTTACCAGTATTTTACCTTCCCGGTTTCTCAGCGGCCGAACCAACAGGGAGTCTCTACCCATTTAAAATGGATAGATTTTCTAATTTTATGTTATCAGTCTGCTGTATATATACGATTCACATAAATAAATTATACTACTTATCATCCCTCTACTATTATTAGAAATTTATTTACTTATCTATTATATAATAAAATGATTACAGAAACTCCCTCTTGACCCAAATCCCGTAGGTTTGTAACAACATGTGCCACATACACATTTATTATGTCTAGATTATTAGACACTGTCTTTTGTAACTTCAGAAGGCAATTTTGAACAGATTTTATCGTTATAATAAAATCGCACATTAGATCGCTGGAGCAACATCATCACATGTATATTTTTAACATACTGGGCATCTTATTCGGGTAAAAAGTTTTCCACAGCCATACTTCCTCATTTTCTCAATCTTTTGGTGTTATGTAAAGATAGTTTTCCGTTTTGACCCGGATATCCGTATTTTAATTTTTTTATTTATATATCATCCATTTATATATGTATTAATTATCCATATATATATATATATATATATATATATATATATATATATATATATATATATATATATATATAGTAATTTATAAAATATATATGGCGATTAAGCTACACTGAATATTCCGCGTTTCATCCACTCTAGGACTCTTCAGGCTTATGCGCATAAGACTGAAGAGTCCTAGAGTGGATGAAACGCGGAATATTCAGTAGCTTAATCGCCATATATATTTTATAAATTACTAACTAGCTCTACCTACGTATTGAGCACTTTTGAAGTAAATACTTAAAGTTTACGCATAAATCTATATTTTCGTATATAAATTTATGCGAGTAAATTAAGTAGTTATATATATATATATATATATATATATATATATATATATATATATATATATATAAACATCGATTAGGTGCTGTGTAATGGCTTAATAATTTACTACTTTAATATATAAATGTTAAGTAACAGGTGCCTTAATATCTCATTTATGTAGGCTATATGTTTTATATCGTATGTGCACTAATGTTTTTTTAATGACTATCAGTTCAACATCTCTATGAAGTCCTTTTTTTACATAGGCATCACCACATTATCAAGGCCAAGAGGTTATTCAAGGATAAGGGTTTAAGTCCTATTTATTCCTGATTTAATCTAATATTGTGTAAATGAATACACTCTTATCATGTATGCGATTGGAGATAGACAAAGGCCCCAGTGATACATTGAAGTCGCTATGGCTAGACTTACTAATCTTCCCCTTGCTATTCACCCAAATAGATTTGCTGCAAGATGGAATGATGCTCGCCTACTAATCAGATAACTCTACGAAAGGAGTTTAAGACTAAGAAGAGGAAATAACTTCAACTCGCTTGTTTTTTCTAGCGACATCATTTATTTTCTCATTGTTACAGCCGTGGTGTGATCAATAACTCCCGCAAGATCCCGAATGTTATCTCGTCTCTCACGTGATTATTTTTTTTTATATATTCAAGAATTAATTCAATCATTAAAATTACTTAATAGGAAATTGGTCATTTTTCATATTTTTTTTCTTTTTCATAATTGATGCTACAAATTTTTTCTAGGTTAAATAAAAATTATATACCCCCCTTGCAATGCCGAGACACGGGCCCTTATATTCAAATATACAACAGCTATCATGATAATATATATATATATATATATATATATATATATATATATATATATATATATATATTTACACAGTGGTCACCATTTATCAAGGCCCGGAAGCCACTCAGGGATAAGGGTTATTGCAAGTGCATTACGTTAGTGAGGAGATTTGCTGATATGTTTACTTAAGGGGGCGGTTCATTAGGAATTTGTTAACATTGGACTTGAATACAACCAAGTTGTAGTCCGGAGGGAAGCAGGCAGACGGAACAGAGTTCCACAGGCGTGCAGTTCTAAGAAAGAAGCTATGTTCATGAAATCTGCGTTTTGATTTAGGCACAGATATAGAGTGGGGAAAATTTTTCACAGTGGATTCAGCTAGACGGGTGTTTTTCGTGAAAGATTGGCGAGGGGGGGACCAGAGATTGGAGTTCAGACGAGCATCTGCCATGGAAATAACGATAAAACAAGGACAGGCTCGCAACGTCTCTTCTGTGGGAGAGAGGTTGCAGGGTAGAGAAAAGGGCATCCCCCACTAAGCCACAAAGTCTATTTTATACTCTGTCAAGGCAGGATAGGCTGTTTTTAGCAGCTCCTGCCCAGATATGGCAACAGTATTCCATCCTTGGACGTACTTGGCTTTTATATATATATTTATATATATATATATATTTATATATATATATATATATATATATATATATATGAATAACCAAGGAGTACTGGTTTGTTCTAGTTAACACTATCATTAGTATTGTATCATCTTTTACACACATTACACAAATAAGATCATCTGTTCGGATAATAAGTGTGGGTTAAGGAAAGACACTTCGATTTTATAATTTTTGTAAAAACTTTTCAAAATTCAAGACCTGTGTTACCGTTGTAATGTTTGAAATAAATACCTGTAAAAATCAATAGTCGTTTTATTGATTTGAAGACTATTGATCTATAATTATATTATAATAAGGGCACAGAGTATATGTGATATATAACCACGAATTAAATGGATTCAATACTAAATAAAAAATGATATGTTCGATGTATTCCTGTAAACAATATTAAGATAAATATTTTTGCGGAATAACAAGATTCGTTTGTTTAAAATAAAATTGATCTCGACACATATTAATCATTTCAAAAGAAATTAATCTTAACGGTAAATAACAAAGATTGCTTTGAAAAGCACCGTGGAATTCTTTCGGCGTCTGGGTACGTTATACATATCTGATACTTAACGTATTCTTTTATTTCAATTTTCTCTAAACTTGTGTATACATGTTTTAATATGAAGAAAAAAAAACGAGTTTCTTTTAATATTCATGTGTATCTAGATTTTCCCATCAAATCTTGTCTTATTTGATATTCCACTTGGCTTACCATTCGGATGTGCAAGAAAGTTGACAAGGAAATAAAGCTATTATTTACAAGTCAATCGAATTGCTGCAAAAATTGGTTAGATGACATTTAGTATCTGTGGGCGAAATGTCGGTGGACGTCACTCGTATTTAACGTGGGCGGACCAAGACGTGTCCAACCCGCTGACCAGTTTCTAATTAGGTTGTAGGCGGTCGATAACAAAAAACAGAAAAACGGTAAAAAATGTGTGTAAGTAAAAATGGTAGCGAAGGATCTATTATTCTATGTATCTTGAAGAGAGAATAAACATCAACATCGACAGGTTCGTTCTATGAGACACATCTTTATCTTTATTATGAATCTTGTTTGAAAAGATTCCTGTCTGTTATATTAGAATGATATCAAACGTGGCGATTATGTTTAAATTCAACGAAAACTCCGTTGTCGATCGATATTTAATGAGTATCACTACCATGCATTTCTTCATCGTGATTACACCATATTACATTCCTTTACTACCCTGTCTCCGCATTTTGCACCGACAATCTTATTAAAATATAGCTAAAATGCTGAACAGTGAGATTTTAAGAGGGTGCACTCAAGGGAAATCAGATGAATGGTTGAACGATATACTTGTCGTCCTAGTAAATACATGATTTCATTTCCTTTTGATGAAAACCGGTTTCATTTTTTCGTTATAGACCATTTATTAGTTGTCCACGTCTTTACAAATCCCCACAGAGATAGGAGCCTTCTGTCATGTCTGAAAAGCACAATGTTCAACGAGCGAGATCGGATACGCGCAGCCGCACAAATCATGCTCTCTACGGATTAAAGTTATTATAACAGGACCATTGCCAACATCCCCAATATGAAGATTCGAAGAGTCTAACGCTTGAAGGCACAGCTCAGCGAAGTTTTTGACCAAGGTTATTGTTTCTAATATGGTGTCCACCGAGGACAGCATCATGTCAAAGCACATCTTCGAAGTCGGATTGAAAGTCAACATCAACGTATACCTAAATGTGCTGAAGAGTGTGATAACTCCTTGCTGCAATCAGGTGGCTGCTGGCAGATGGTGGATATTGCAGCACGACTCGTCGCCGACCCACAAATCTATAGAGACCCAGGCATTTGGTTTGAAAGGAATACTACGGCCTTGTATTCTTCTATCATTTACTTCCATCCTACCCTGACACGAACTAACTGAACTACTTCGTTTGGAAATACATCGAGAACATCACTAACATGACCTCTCAGAAAACCAAAGCCAGCATGATAATCGCCATCCACCGAGTATTCGCCGAGCTCCCTCCAGCATTTGTGTAAAAAGCCATGCTCTAAGTTCCAGACCTGTATAAGGACTGTGAGTGAAACTTGCTGCGGTTACCGAAAATGATTTTCCAATAAAAAGAAATTAAACTCTAGTGTTGTTTTCTTTAGAGCGACACATATATCCTTCCACACTGTACTTATTCGCTAAGTTTGGTAATATATAATCTGAGTACTATTTTGGGTAAAAATTAACATGAATTTGGTTTCGAACTTTGCTGATTTTATTATTATATAAAATCAGCCAAGTTCGAAACCAAATTCATGTTAGCCAATTTCTATTTCTTTTTCAATCGTCTTTTATGAGGTTAAATCTGTCATTTGGTATTTTGGTTTGAATAATGTCTACACATAATTATTTGTGGACTAGAACTTACCGAAATAGATGCGGGGAGTTCCGGCACAGAAAGGTGTTTTCCCCTGTTTACTGCTATAGTGCAATTGTATTATAATCTGAATTAGAAATAGATCCAATTTTAATAGTTAAAAACGATCAGAAATTTCCTCGCGATTATTTAAATAATGTTGATATTTTCTGAAAACAGATTACGTAAACGGTGTGTAAGTTAACTTCAACAAAATAATATTATATTTTACTAGTAAATCGTTTCTCATCTCAAAATATAAACAGTTTGCGTAAAACTTTTAAAATCGCGGTTCAACTACAATTTGTATATTCCATTGTTTGACAGTGTTATAAATGAACCCTTTATGAGATGGAATAAAAACTAAGCTTTTCAAAGAGTGGATTAAAGCTATTACGAAAAAAAATAGACGACAACAGTCTCCTGAAGATCTATCCGTGAGGACACCTACACAATTTGTAATACACTCATATCCGTGAAAAAAAGAAGATAATATATGGATTAACTTCTTAAAGAACAATTTCCAACATAATTCATCAAGCGAATAATCATTCTGATCTTACAGAAAATATATTCGGTTTCCATAATTGCACCAATGTTACCTCGGCCGTTATACCGACAAACCTACGAATGTAAAATAAGACAGACAAAAGTAAAAACAGTCAGACACAAAAATATGAATCAAGATTATGAGTAAAAGTCAATTAAAGAAATGTGTATTTACCGCGAAATTAAATTAATAAAAATGGTATTCATTAATCCGTGAACATTCGAAAAAAATCCAAATCTGTAGGGAATATATATATATACAAGGTGTCCATAAAGTTGGTGAGCGCTTTAAAATATTTATAACTTTAGTTTTCTTTCCGATAGAAATAATCTGTAAAAAATGTTATAAAGTTTCATGTATCTTGCTTTAAGTATAGTTATTGAATAATTTTTCACCAAAAAATTCTTAACAATTTTTAGATAAGTAAACAATAAGTAAATAATATTTTCTTTTGTTTGTCAGAATCAACTTGATCCCATAGCTCCAATTGTGGAAAAAGTAAACTGTGCCCTTTGGTTTGGCTGAATTGAAATCTACTATTGCTGTACGAAGAAAGTTTAGAATTGAATACAATAAAAAAGCGCCCCATAGGAACACCATTGTTAAATGGATGAACAATTTAAAGAGACAGGCTCTGTCCATGATAAACCACGATCTGGAAGGGCATGAGTCAGTGACGAAAGTGTTGCTTCCATAGAAGAATCCTTTACTGCAAGTCCAAGAAAGTCTGTAAGACGGGCATCATTGGAGCAGTTCGGGCTGCCAAAGTCTACTGTGCATAAGATTCTGCGGGCAAAACTTCCTATGAAAGCTTACAAAATTCAATTACATCAACAGTTGTTAGAAGAGGATTATTATGCACGGCTAACTTTCTGTCACCAGTTCAATGAAAAACGTTGCAATGATGATGCATTTGTGAGTAATTTACTGTTTTCTGATGAAGCAAAATTTCACATTAGTATCAAGGTCAACAAGAAATAATTGCCGAATTTGGGGAACTGAACCCCAAATGAAACTGTTGAATATGAAAGGGATTCTCTTAAAGTTAATGTGTGGTGTGCTTTGGGAATAAATCGAATCATAGGGTCATATTTTTTTGAAGATCGTGTTATTAACAGTGACAGCTACTTAGATATGTTGCAGAATAACTTTATTCCACAACTTGAACAATTAAACTTGAAAGATTATATACTGTTTCAACCAGATGGAACTCCTTGTCACTTTGCTCGGCGTGTTAGACAGTTTCTAAATCAGGAATTTCCTAACAGATTGATTGGAATGGGAGGCCTATTTCATTGGGTTCCACGTTCGCCAGATTTGACTCCATTAGATTTTTTTATGGGGACATATTAAAACAATTGTGTATGCAACCAAACCTAGTTCATTGGAAGATTTGAAAACTAGAATAACTAATGTGATTTCAGGCATTACTATAAATCATTTGGCAAATTTTTTTTCGTGAACTGCAAAATCGCATTACACTTTGCATTGCTAATGATAGAGGACATGTGAAAAGTTAAATAAAATTTCAATAAAAGCTAAAAAAAATATAGATTTACTTCTTTCAAATCCAGTTTACAGATTATTTCTGCAAATATTGCAAATATAAATAAAGTTATAATTTTTTAAAGTGCACACGAACTTTATGGGCACCCTGTATATATATATATATATATATATATATATATATATATATATATATATATATATATACAAATATATTACGCCATCTCTTTCTTTCTCTCTCGCCGCCCTTCTCAATTATGTCTGTCTCTTTTTCACTCCTCTCCTTTTGGTTTTTAATATCTTTTACCTCTCTTTTACTCATATTTTTCTTTCTTTTTGTATTTTTGTCTCTTTTTCTCTCACCACAACTTTGCCTGATTTCATTTGGTATCTTCATTGAAACACACTCTTCTTTCTTTATCCGTTGTTTTTTTTTTTTTTTTTTACATATATAGACTTCTCCACAACCTCATGATTTTTTTGACGCTCCGTTTTACCCTGGATGTTATAGTTTAGATTTATGTTTTCTCATGGATTACCAGTGCATTTTCGGCAGACCCATTTCGGATTCTTTCTGTTGTAGATTTTACCATCTTTCCCATTAGGTTTTTAGCATATCCTTTTTTCCCCTTTTTCCGTTTCTTGCTTTCTCAATTCCATCGAATCCCTTTATACTGTCTAAACTGTTAAATATTGTTTTTATGTAAATATGATAAAGTTCATATTATTTGTTTCCTGTGAAGCTGTAACCTCAAAGAGTTATTGTATATCTGGGAAACTCCTCTCCACTGATGTTTCGGAACTCCTTGGCATAAGGATTTTCTTATTTTATTTGTATACTTTGTAAAAGAATCACATTTTGTACACCTTCAATATGAAAATTTCATTTCATATATATATATATATATATAAATATATATATATATATATATATATATATATATATATATATATATATATATATATATATATATATATATGTACGTGAAGTTCAATCCGGCTTTGCTCGGCCCCTATGAATTGTTCATAACTTATGTGTGAATACCTTTTGTGTAACATTTTTACTACACAGACCAGAAATATTTTGATAGAGACCGCACACGTATTTTGTTTAAACCTTCACCCCAATTTAGAAACTTAACATTTACTATTTTGGTCTGAAGTGAAAATAAAATGTTTGCCCAAAGTTACCTACACCTAAAATTAAATTTATTTTGAACCAAAGTAGGCATAGGAGTTTTGTAGAATCTGCAAGGGTCAATTCTTTCAACTTTGACCTTTTGGCAGCGAAATATCTCCCACAAACTGATTAAAATGTTCGCCGCATGTCTGAATATCCGTTATAGAAATGTTCAAATGTGTAGACCAAACATTCGCTGAGCGGTTTGATAATGATTGCAAAGGTCAAATCTGTTAAACGTTTACCTTTTGGCATCGAAATTTTCGACCCTAAACTGATTAAAATGCTTGCCGCATGTCTAAATACTTGTTATGGAAAATTTCAAATGTGTAGACCAAACATCAGCAAAGTAGTTTGCTGAAGACCGCAAAGGTCAAATCTTTTTTACTTTGATCCCTGGACAGCCCATATTTTCGGCTCAAACAAATTAAAATGATTGTCCATCTCCGAATACGCTTTATGTAAAATGCTTAGACAAGAAATTGGCCGAGTATTTGGGTAGAGACCGCATAGGAAAACTCGTTTTAAACTTTGATCCTCATTTAGAAAGTTTCATCAATATCCAAGAAACCTACATCTAAAATTTCTAGTATTCAGACTCAAACTGTGCAGAGGAGTTTGTTAGGGTTTTTAAAGGTTAAACCCTTTAACTTTGACCCCTTGAAAGCTATATTTCTGACCGAAAACCAAGGAGAAAGATTTTCCGATATATATATATATATATATATATATATATATATATATATATATATATATATATATACTAGCATGGGTGCACGGCGTTCCCCAGGTGTTTCGAGGTGTATGCTGTGCAAAAAAAATACAGTAATTCATTTTAACTTTGACCTATATTAACATTTATTGTTTTGGGCTGGAATCAAGTCATTAAGTAAGATACATGTCCAAGGCACCTACTTCTGTAATTTCAAGTATTTAGACCCCAAAATTGGCAGAGGACTTTGGTAGAGTTCTGAAAAATAAAATCGTTGAAATTTGAACCCTTAACAGCGAATTTTCTGGCTGAAAACCTATCACATAGATGTTACCAAATCTCAATACCCTGTATATAATAGTTCGAGGTTGTAGACTAAAAAATTACAGAGTTATTACGTAGGGAAATGTACACAAACAGACACACTGGCAGACACACAGGCATGTTCATTTTTAGAGATATACTAGCATGGGTGACCGGCGTTGCCCGAGGGTTAGGTGTATGCTGAGCCAAACCAAAAACAAAAAAACGGTCAATCTTTTTAACTTTGCCCCCTATTATGACCCCTTTACATTTATTTTTAGGGCTCTAATCAAGTTATTAAGGTAGATCCATGTCCACGGTACCTACATCTAAAATTTCCAGTGTGTAGACTCAAAATTGGCGGAGGGATTGGGTAGAGTTCGCAAAGATCAAATCGGTGAACTTTGACCCCTTAATCGCCAGAATTCTGGCCGAAAATCAATTACACAGACTTTCCCAAATCTCAGTACGCTGTATATCAAATTTTGAGTCCGTAGACTAAAAATTGACAGAGTTTTTGCGTAGGAGAATGTACACAGACAGACACACAGACAGATACACAGACACGTTCGCTTTTATAGATATACTAGCATGGGTGTCCGACGTTGCCCGTGTGTTTGGCGGTGTATGCTGAGCAAATAAACAAAAAACGGTCAAAGTTTTTAAGTTTGATACCTATTATGCCCCCTTAACATTTAGTGTCTTGGGCTGTAATCATGTCACTAAGTTAGATACCTGTCCAAGAAACATATATATAAAATTTCAAATGTTTAGACTCAAACTTGTCGTAGGAGTTGGGTTGAGTTCTGAAAGGTCAAATAGTTGAACTTTGACTCCTTAACAGCTAAATATCTGGTCGAATACCGATCACATAGATTTTTTCTAAATCTCAATACCCTGTATATAAAATTTTGATTCTGTAGACTGAAAATTGACAGCGTTATTACGTAGGGAAATTTACATACAGACACACGTACAGACACATAGACATGTTCACTTTTATAGATATATAGAAGATATATATATATATATATATATATATATATATATATATATAGATTTGTTTAACAAAAATATATACGTATACATGAATAAATATGAAAACAATTTTGTGTTTACTATACATTTTTTCCCAAATATTATGCAAGTATAAATCATGTAGAATATCTGCATGAATATAATTACAGGTAATAGTTAACAAAAGATGATCCTCCCATTAAAAAACCGAGACAACTAATAGGGAATTAATTAAATGAATGTTTAAAAGAATATGCAAATTAGCTAGATCGTTTGCTAGTGAATACATTTCAACAACCAAGATATAAAAAAAAAAATATTTTCTTTTTAAATAAATAGTAAAAGTTTTTTTTTATATGAATATCGATACACACAAAGAAAACCGAATTTATAGGAATATATATATATATATATATATATATATATATATATATATATATATATACTCCTATAAATAAAGCACGCCTGTGGAATTGTGTCATATTTTGACACAAACAATAGCTAGCTTATACTTGTGGCATAAGGTAATGCCTTTAATAAAAATAAATATTATACCTTTTGTGGAAATAGGATTATTTCAATTATATTTCACCTCTTTTACATATAATAATTCTTAATTTATGGAGTTCAATAAAGAGCTTATAACAAGCAGATTACAAAAATCTCTATTATAAATTTATTTTCTTAGCTTACTATTGTACAATTCTTGACAGCGATACTTTCGTAATGAAAATCATTTACTTAATTATTACATAAATTAATGAATCTATTCTGCGCTTAACTAGTCAGAAGAAATAGCAACTATTAATTCATTAAAAGAAAATAACATGCTCTGGCATAATTAAAACACCCGAAAATTGGAAAAGAACTTTCAATTATATTTTTCCCTAATGGCGTAACAACATAATATTTGGAATATCCACTTTTTCTTTTGTTATATATATATATATATATATATATATATATATATATATATATATATATATAAATCCCACTTTTTCACTTGTTAACTATATACATATATATATAATAAACAAATGAAAAAAGTGGATATTATATATATATATATATATATATATTTAACACTACCATCTATGGTAGCACATCTAAGACAGTAAACGACCAAGTTCTCTCCGATTCTCTCTCCTCTGATCCTGATCACGTTGTGCAATGGGGAAAGGATTGGCTGGTTACTTTACATCATCAACGTTGTGATCCACATCTGGAATCAATTAAAATGAATAGCTCTCGTCTTGGGGAGGCCTCAAGTTTTGACAGGCTTCTGGGTTTGATCTTTACTTCTGATCTTAAATGGAATACGTATATCAAATCTGTTGCCAAGGCCGCTGGAAAAATGGTCGGATCCTTCTATCAGATATCTCACTGCTGATGCAATTCTCTATCTATATAAGAGCCAGATACGTCCAAGGATGGAGTACTGTTGCTACATCTGGACAGGAGCTGCTAGAAAAGACTTGTCCTGCCTTGATAGGGTTCAAAATAGATTTCGTGGATTGGTGGGAGATGTCCTTTTCTCTTCGCTGCAACCTCTATCTCACAGAAGAGATGTTGCGAGTTTGTCACTGCTGTATCGTTATTTTCATAAAAGTGTTCGACTGAGCTTTAATCTATGGTCAACCCTCGCCAAACTTTCGCAAGAAACACTCATCTAGCTTAAAACAGTATCAAACATTCCCCCCACTCTTTATCTGTGTCTAAACCTAAACATAGTTTCCATGAACAAAGCGTATTTCTTAAAAAAGCACGCCTGTAGAATTGTGTTCCGTTTTCCTGCTTTCCAGCTGTCTATAATATGGTTGTCTTCAAGTCCAACGTTTAAAAGTTTCTTATGATCCGTTCCACTTAAGTTAACAAATTTACCGAACTACCATTACTATCGATTACTCTATTGCCCTTTTGACTACTGTACACTCTTTAACCCTTATCCTTTAGTGGCCTATCGGCCTTGAGTAATGATGCCGCCTATGTAAATATATATGTATATATATACATATATATATATATATATATATATACGTGTGTGTATATATGTATGTGTTTATGTTCTTCATATAAAGGGATATTGGACTATACACAAAAACAAAATTGTATCGATTAGCAGAATTTATGAGAAATGCTCTGAAAGCAATTAAAAATCTCTGCGCATTTGTGTGCAAAATTTGGATGCGTGAATCTCTTGAAAAATAAGTAAAAAATATATTTCAGGAAAATTACAAACGAGCGTGCTTTCGATTCTCGAAAGCTCGTCTTAATGAAACTTACGACATCTTAGACTATGTTTATAATGATATATTTAAATCAAATATACGAAATTACTCGCGGAACACAAGAGAATATGTTTTAACAAATCTATGTTTCTATCTCTATGCAAAATGTTTCCGCAGTCCATCAGAAATTTATTACAAGAGTAATATTGAGTTAGCTTGCGAGTATGGTTGTAGAAAGTTTTATGCAATTTTACATCTGTGTTATTACTTTAAAAAATATATGAACTGCAATCAAATGAACAGAGATTAAAAATTCTAATCAGAAAATAAAGTTGTTTCAGAGACCTCCGTGTGAAAATAATTTCTCCCCTCTAAACTTTCATTAAATTCTTCCATTTACGCAACGCTACACGTGATGTAAAGACTAAAACTTTCACGTTAATATATTTGATTTTAATTTTAATTACTTCTGCAAAATTTGCATAAAATATTGATACGTAAGATTCTGATGCTCTTTATCTGAAATTCATAAACAACCAATTAACAATATGGAATAAAACACACTACTAATAAGAGGTTTTAGTTGGAATTACATATTAAGTATATGTCGAATGTCCGATATATCCGTATGATCTTAATATAATGATATTCTATGCGTTTTTTTTAAAATAAAGTTACAATTCGTGAGCATAGGATAAGTGTGCCATGAAGTATTTAGAAACTTGTGTCTACACCTGCGCCTAGGAAATCTTAGAGTTCGATCGCCAATTACATACAGCAATAGGGGCCAGCCAGTTAGCGAGCGATATAAGAGGACATCTTTCAAAATTGTTGGAGATTAATTATCAACACACCTCGGGCGCACTTATCTAAGACATCTGCTTTTTAAGGGAGAATTGAGAGCACGATAACCCCTGTATCATGTCATGAAAATACATGTCAAGTAAAAGCGACACACATTCTTGAAAAACGTTGATTCGCATCATCTGCCCAATTTGCCAATACGGTTTGAGGAATTGTATCTGAGGATATATACATATTATATATATATATAGATATATACAGACGAGAATCCGTGATGTAAATATCGGTTGATAGCACACACGACGCCCATAAAGGGATTAGGATAAATTAACAGAGCGCACGGAAAAAGCTTGAGACATGTATATGAAGGGCACCGAGAGTATTGTAATTAAATTAGGCATTAGCGACACGCATGATCCAGAGAAAGCACGCGACTGTAAAAAGTAATTACATGTAAACGTCTAGGGCGAGAATCTTGTAAAATGGTGATTGAGTGAAGGGAGGAGTTCTGAAAACCTTTAAAGATGCGTTGACACGCATTCCCCTTGAAACAAAACTATCGTAATGAGGCATGTTCTCAGTGATAATTCTTCTTCTTTTTCTTCTTCTTTTTTCTTCTTCTTCTTTTTCTTTTTCTTTTTTCTTCTTCTTCTTGTTCTTCTTCTTGTTGTTCTTGTTGTTCTTCTTCTTCTTACTCTTCTTCTTCTTCTTCTTTTTCTGTTTCTTATTATTATAGTTAATTGTTAACATTACTTAAACTTAGATCACGTTCTTCCTACCTATATACAATCGATCCACACTTGTATTCTAAGCAAAAGCTCTTTAAATTTTAAGCATTTTACGTGCTTCTGCGGGCAAACATTTTAATTCATTTACATTCAAATCAAGTGTACAAGCGGTTCATCGAATGATTACTATTGATGTGACATTAATGGCATATACTTTATTTCGCCCATACGGATGTTACTTACAATACATCTTAATCTTTTTTTGGCTTATTTCATTTCCCGTATCTTATCGGCTTCCGGTAGCGCCAAATACTGTAGCTCCCACCACTCTTATTATTCTTAATCAGATCTACTGTTGGCATTTTAATGCCATCTTACTGCGATATTTTCTGGCAAGGATGACACGTTTTGCACGCTAAATTTCATCTTTTGTCATTACTTAACAATCTGATCGTATTCAAGCTGGTTCTCAATCCTTCCGAATACATGTAGTATTGTAATAGCAGAGGGGTTACGATTAGTTCATACAGTGCATTCGTAATATGTGACGAAGTGTCGAGCGAGTGAGTTTAATGAGAAAAAGTGAAAGTTTATCCCAATGGAAAATCCCTCCACCTATTTTTCAGTACTGCAACATTTCTTGAAGCTAATCTGAATTCCCAACATTTCATTCTATTCTTTAGATTTCGGAGGTTGGGAGCCAATTTGATGGGAAAAGATCATTTGTAAAGCTAATCGGAAGATGTGGATCGCAGGAGGCATCAAGGATGATTTGCTATCATTCAGAAACTTGAGAAATCCACTATCTATTGTGCCTGAGTAATCTCTGGTGATCGCCAGTGTAAGAATTTACAATAAACATGACGCACCTGTCACACGCGTTGCTGTGGCTCAGTTTGTCTAAATGGGCCCTCAAAAAAAAAAGATAAAATTTAAGTGTTTAATAAAAAACTATTAACGTGGTAAACATTATTTTTTATTTTAAAAAAATATCCTGAGAGAAAGAAAGAGAAAGAGAGAGAATGAGAGAGAGAGAGAGAGAGAGAGAGAGAGAGAGAGAGAGAGAGAGAGGGCGGAGAGTCGAAAAGAATATTTAAAAAACAATATATATATATATATATATATATATATATATCGCAGTTCATATCCCGGTTCCTCGTGAGTCTAGTTCGGTGACACTCGCCCATACTGAGCGAACGGAACTCATTACAGAAATGACCAAAAAAAAAAACTAACAACCTTAATAAATCCATAACTTTTACTATTTTAGATTTTGTTTACTGATTATTATTACATTAGTTTCATAACTTTGACTTTTCTTTTCCGAATGTTATTCTATGTTTTCTTTTAGCATTTGTTTACTTTAGGTTCACCTCCTGTAATGTCTTTAAATGGACGTTTTTACAGATTTCCGAGTACACTAATGAGGAAAATCTCGATTAAATTTTGCAGAAACAAATAATTTTCTCCATATAAAGACGCACTCACGATAAACACATCTACTTCTCTGCGGCCGATGTGTTTCGGTGTCGGTGTCGTCAACTACCGAAATGTCGCCGTGTAGTCGTATTTGCATATAGTGAAAATTCACGTATAAACGGAAAAAAAAACAACGTGTATCATTTATTTTACCTAACTGCTTTAAAGGACAGTTACCTTGGAATTTACCGCGCAATTTGAAATAAACCTTTATATCCTTTTCTTCAATTTCCCCTGGTATGTGACTTCTATTTAATCAATTTTTGATTATGATTTTCCATGTCTTACTGACTTTAGCAAATAGGGTGAATACCGTTATATCTAATATTTGCTGTTATCTCGTTTGAATAAGACACATCACATATACTAATTTGAAGGATTATTTTATTTTCTGTTAACACTGCAAACATGGTAAGATGACATGAGTATAGCAGTCGTCAAAACACGTGTGTACTGGGCGTCGACTCAGCGAACTCTGGCTCGTTCTCGTTGAAAAGGCACTAGCGTGCTCTACTTGGATGGTAGCAGCAGGCTGGTAGGGGAGGAGTCAGTAAGCAGTGTGACTTGGTGTAAGGAAGCGTTAAGGAGTGAGAATTGTCTTTTACACTGTAGGGAAGAGGAAGGTTTAATATAGTTCTGAAGAGGATGGTAGTAGTGTTTTTGGTTTTGTGACCTAAATATTTGGTCAGTACAGAGAGGTACCCTGCCAGTAGACGGAGTGCTCATATATATGTACATATGTATATATTTTTTTTTTATAATAAATGTATTTATTGTCTTTTTCCATGTAACTCTCTGACTTGAAGTTCTTGTTTGTGCTGGGATATCTGCTATGGGTTGTGCTTCTATCTATCGACTTCTTTGATTTATACATATTAAAACATACCGACATGGATTTCTATGAGGATTGTTGGCACATTTTGCTGGGGGTAATGGTACAATTATATCAATGTGTACAGTATGGACTCTTGATGATCGTATTTCCAACGTTTCAATTGGTGATTTGGTATGTCTGTATAATTTTGCTTGTTGACAAGATGTGGATGATGCATAACATTTTTGATTGTTTTATCTATATGTTGCCAGTAAAATCAATCCTTAATAATTTTGATAGATGATATTATTCCAGGATATGATACTGAATGTACGCTGTCGAAGATAGATTTTCGTAGTGTACATGATACAAAAGGTTTAGGGTATGACGTTGATGTATCACATAACACAAATTGATATTTTGCAGATAATGTGAATTTCTTTAAGTCTGGATAGGACTGTATTTCAGTGTCTGTTTTCTGTGCATCTGCAAGTGCTGGGAGGTCGTACATATCTATTTGTACAGAAAATGTTGGGCAAGATAGACAATCTGCAACCATATTTTGGTCACCTTTCACATGGGCAATATCTGAGATTAATTCTGTGATAATGGCTAGTTGTCTTTGTTACCTATCTGATTTTGCAGGTTTTAGACTGTGAAATGCACGGCATATTTGTTTATGGTCTGTCAGAAGCAATACTTCACGACTCTCTATTATGTGGCGAAAGTGTAATACAGCGAAATATGCTGCTAAAAGTGTACGGTCGCAGGTGGAATATCTCGTCTGTGTTGCTGTGAGTTTTTTCGAGAAAAAAACCCTATTGGTACTGGGGTTCCATCTATGACTTGATGTAAGACAGCACCTACTGCATATTTGCTGCTGTCCGTGACCAGTTGATACTGTGTACAAGTTGGTTGAAGGTGGGGTAATTCTGTTATGTTACCCAGTATTTTTGTCATAGTAGAGAAGACTTCTATTTCCGAGGTATTTAAGAGCATTAAACCTTTCGGTGTTAGTCTCATTCTCTCACATAAGAGTAATATTAATTTCGCAAATCCTGGTATTAATTTTCTATAAAATCCTAAGATACCAAGAGATCTGCGTAAGCTTTTTTCATCTTTAGGGCACGGAAAAGATTATATTTCTTTAACTTTATTTACAGTTGGTGTGATTCCTTTTGAGTTGATTCTAAATCCTGGGAAGTCAAGAGATTTCACATTGCAGATGGATTAAGAAAGTGATATTTTTAGGCTCTTATTTTCTAAGATTTGAAAAACTGTGTCGATATCGTGTTTGTGGGATTGTTCGTTGTCATTGAAGATATGTCGTCTATATAAATGAAAACGCAGTCGATATCTAGGAAAATTTTGTCCTTATATCTTTGAAATGTAGCCGCTGAGTTTATTTAGTCCAAACGGCGTGTATTTGTATTGATAGAGTCCCATCGGTGAGATTACAGCAGTTTTTTTTTAATATCATCGGGTGAATCTTAATCTGATGAAATGCGAAATCAAGTCAATTTTCGAAAATCGCTGTTCATCAGCGAGTTTAGCCGTAAAGGAGTTTATAATAGGGATGGGGTATCTGTCACTTTTAATGATGCTGTTTAAGGCGCGATAGTCTCCACAGCAGCTGTAACATCAACTTTTTTTAGGTACCAGATGTAGTGGGCTTGACTACTCATGTCTGAAGGGGTTATTACACCTTCGTTCATTAAACGTTTAAAATCCTCTTTCGTCGCCGTCAGCCTTTCGGCAGAGAGTTCTCTGGATTTAGCGTATTTGTGTTGTGTTTTACTCACACGAGATAACAGCAAATATTACAATGCTAAGAAAAAAATGTTTGATCAGTACATATATATTTGCTAATATTTTCTCCTCTGAAGAGATGGTAGGTATCGAAACTCTATAGGATAAGGAGATAACATTTCTAACGAATTATTTGTCTTACTTGGAATAATAAACAATCCTTCATTTAAATAAAGGTTTTTAATTTTATCGAATCACTATAATTTGCTATATATTCATATATATATATATGTATATATATTTATATTTTATATAAATATATTCATATATATATATATATATATATAAATGTATATACATTTATATATATATATGCACATACACACACATACACACACACACGAACACACACACATACATATATATATATATATATATATACATATATATATATATATATATATATATATATATATATATATATATATATATATATATATATATATAGTAGAGCCCCGGGATGTGGTGGTACTTGAATGCGTTTTTTTTCGGTTACGATGAGGGATATGATGTTTTCCCGACCTTTGTTACGGTATTTTCCCCACCTTACGGTAGTTTTTTTTATGTTATTTGATTATATACATGTGTATTATACACTGTATTTTGTTACTAATTTTTAATGCCATACCCCAGGATTCTTCTGTATATACATATATCTATATAAATACACACACACACACATACACACATATATATGTGTATATATATATATATATATATATATATATATATATATATATATATATATGCACAGGTGTATATATATATATATATATATATGTATATATATAAAAATGGCATAACCTTTACAATTATGTATGTATATATATATATATATATATATATATATATATATATATATATATATATATATATATATATATATATATATATATATACATACATAATTGTAAAGGTTATGCCATTTTTTATTCGATTTTTACTCCGAACAAGGCACCGTGCCACTTTGAAGTAAGGGGCTACTATCGAACACAGAATCTCGGAAACAAATTCTAAAGTCTAACAGTTCTGAGGAATAGTTATTGGATTAGAAAGCTTTGTTACACCTATTGATCTACTTTGTGTAGGGATGGGATTTAGCTGCTTGTCGGGTTTTTCCGGGGTGGTTCATTCGAGAGGGAACAAATGCTTCTATATTGTCAGCGCATTCACCATTAAAATACTTATGGAACAGTCAGAGGGATGCAACATTTCGTCGATTGGACAGATGCTGAATCTTAGATTACAGTTCAGGACCTATCAGGTTGGCGACCATCTTTTGAAACCTGTCCAGGAGTAAGAGGCTCGTATCAGATTTACCAGCCCAATGAGACAACAGTATTCTATATATGGGTGAATGGTGGCCTTGTAAATGTACATGGTAAATTCAGGCGTGAATAGATTTCTAGCAATGTAGAGAGAGCAAACCTTCTTCGCAGCAGCCTTGGCAATGCTTTTAATGTATCTATTTCAACTCATGCTCTCTGTAGACGGTAAGTCGAGGAGTTTAAAAGAAGTGCTTCCAGATAATGTGTTTTTGACCATTGCTATGGGTGGCAGAGAAGGTTTCTTGTAATTATTGAAGGACATATGCTTAGTCTTAGCAGCATTCCACTACAGATTGGAGGTATTTCTGTTAGAGAATGGATAGAGAGAGGGAGAGAGAGAGAGAGGGGGGAGAGTGTGAATTATAGTGTAGGCCCGTTGACCGGAAGTCAAGATCAGCTGATTTGATTGCGTGTGAGTCATGTGATCATGTTAGCTGAATCGAGGTGATTTGGTTGGGACGGAAGAGAGCGGACGGCTTTGCCGTTGTCTCCTCTTCTTCGGGGAGAAGAACACTGACGTGGTAGAAATAAGACCTAGAAGGGAAAAACAACACATACCAAATTCACTTTCCATTCTTCTGCGAACGATCTGGAAGATGAATAAAAAAAACTATAAAACCAATTTCTTGTCTTGGAGTGAAATAAATCTTCGTCCCCAAAAACAGGTATCAAGTCTCCCTCCCAGACGAAGATTTCCAGATGGACCAACGAAATGGCAGATTGTATGTTGAAAATACATGACATGTCACACGCATATTCACACTTAACAGCATATGAACATATGTAATAGAAAGACCACTAGACGATCACACACACAACAGCATTAACTCTGGTAAGATAATTAAACACTCAATACAACAAACGCTCATTTTATGATACGACAACGTAACATTTCTTTTTGTTTCTGTTCATTTGTTTTCCCTTCGTGCATGTTCTCGAATGTGGAGCCACTGGCAAATATACCCATCTGAAATACAATTCTATCAGGGAGGTCATTTATGAATATTAGGAATAATGATGTAAAAGTATAGATCCCTGACGTACTTTCACATTTATATCATATTGTTTAGATGTATGACCTCCTAGGACAACCTAGATTCTTCTCTTACTTACGAAGAATTTAATAACGTTATGTATTCTTCTACTGATAACATATGATCTTATTTTCCTCAGAAGTGCCATACTCTGTCACAAGCCTTAGATATATCGAGAACTACCGTTCTTCCTTCCCCTGCTCATTACTTTTAAAACGATCCGATGTATACAGAATACTTTGTTTAGAATTTTAAACTCTAAAACATTCAATTTATTTAAACATGCTTTCCGATTTACTAGTATAAAGTAAATGTTTAATATATTAAGAACACATGACACATACTAATTTTTTAATGTTTTCATGTCGGTGAATGAGATTTAATTTATCTTGAAATATACATTTATTTTCTCTCTCTGACAATCTATACACACGGCTTAAAATACTCTGCTCGTAAAATACAGGATGTTGATATGTGAAATATAAATATATCTCTTGTTAAATTTTATTTCGTTAGGTCAACATAAACAGTCCTAATAGTTTTAATCCTCCAAATAAGTGGTGTTAGATTTTGGCCTGTCAACGTCTAAAAGTCTTATCGCCAATGATGTTTTGTCATCATTATTAATGTTTATTAATATATTAATTGTCAAAAGAATGATATTAAAACGAAATAAATATTTACAGATAAAATATTCTGTGTTAAAATGTTTTCATAACCAAAACTAACAAGAATGTTAACATAATCAAATAGAAGCTAAGTCAGAAGATTATGCAGAATAGTTCACGATTCCCCAACAAAATTTTCGTAACAGATATTTTTCTTGCAGTGCTGTGTGAAAATGAACATGGTGATGATTGAAGAGGACCTCCCTCTAATCACTAAACAAGGTTATGTTCTGGTAAACATGGTACAAAAATATGAATGATGCGTTCATAAATATAAAAAAAGAGCTTATATTTTATCTATGGGTCTATGTTTTAGTAAAATAAATATACAAAAATATCACATTGGTGTGTTAGTTTTTTCTTCGCTGACTAACAAGGAAATATTTGCATCGAACTAATACAAATTAAAATGTATTTATTTCATTTCATTTTTTAATTAAATTATACTTTTAAATCCGATTTTTAAAATAGTATTCTTGATATTCCCAGCAGTTTAATCTGCATTTGCAAAGATTATAGATAAATAGCAATTACAAAAAAAGACTAGAAAACACACACAGATAGAAAACCACAGACAATCTAAATAATCACACACTTTTTTATACTAGCAGACTTCCGTATATATGCTCCACAACTGTTTACTCCAATCCGCATAATTTTCAATATTTGTATAAATGCTGACAAAATAAATACACTGTCGTTAAGATTGTTAACAAAAATACCTTTCATTTTTAAAATTATCATTCTTGAATGGGGGTTTTTAATGAATAAAAAATATATTATTTTGCTCTTTATTTACTCTTTAAGGCATCTACTTACAAATTTAAACAGGACGATTGTTTTCCTTTTTCCATTGCAAAAGAATATTCGGCAAAGCCAATGACAAAAAAACAATTCTCTCTACAAATACTTCCTTTAGTTTTGACAGACTGTGGAGTTCCACTGTAAGGGTACCTGTGCGTGGAATTTTTGTGGTAAGAGTTCCGCAATCTTCAACCACATCTCTCTTGAGTCAATATTGTTAAATACAGTGGCAAGTGAACATTCAGGCTTACTAGGGGATTAAGCGAAAAACACATAATACTCTTTAATCCCCAAATAGTCATCCATCTGGTGCAACCACGCTCAACGTAGCTTAGCTTCGGTGATCTGACGAGAAGCGTTGTGTCAACGTGATTTTTCCGTACATGTAATAATGAGGAGGCCGAAGGCAGAAATATAGTTTATATTTTTTATCTAGAAAACAACAAAATAAAACACCATATACAAATACTTCAAGGTATATAATATGTAAAGATAAAACATTATCCAATATGTTTGAATCCTAAAGGGATATATGACGTAAAAATGCTACTAACATATTACACATATTAATAATGCCTATCATATTTTTCTAAAATCAAGGAGGTATGCATTAAAGAAACAAGATAAAGATTTGTATGCAGTAAGACAAAACAACAAAAATTTCCAGAAGTTATTTAAATGCCTAGTAACATGTTTATACTTCGATCAGTAAATATCCGTCTCTCTCTTCCTCTCTCACTCTCTCTCTCTCTATCTCTCTCTCTAACAATAATTATGGTGAATTGCAAATCTTTCAATCAATAACGCAAATAGCATATTTGAAATGTATTTAATTATAACTAAACTAATTACCCGATGGGACGATCAAATTTAATCTTAGAAGAACTTTTTTAATATGCGTAAAATCGAAATTGTTTAATTGATGACAATGCGTTAATAAAAAAAAACATTCGCGTTGTATATCAGGCGACTTGATTCTGTTGAATCTCCATGAAAGATAATGACCTACATAATTTGTTGTAATACCTTAGTATATAATTTTATAGAGCAGCTTACCTGTGGAAATCTAATAGCTGTCTACCTCAGTGTATATTCATGCCTGATTTGAAATATTTTCTTTTTAAAATGTCCGACAAGAAGACAAACGCTGCTATTACATTCAACCACTTTTGTTCAAACTACCTATCTATACAATGTTTGTGATATGCTTACAAATCATATCTCGTTATTGCAGTGTGTTTCAAAAATTCTTGTTAATGGTTATCATCTATTACGTGACTTCTATGGGAAAATAACATTGGCCAACCACACAAGGAGCAAAATCAAACGATTTCACTTTAGATAATCGCCGGACTCGGAAAACCTTCTACTCTGGAAGTGTTCCCTTAAACAGCTTGAGTTTTTACTTCCCACGCCAAACACTTCTGTCTCGACTGCACTACAATTCAGAAATTAAAATTTAAAATAAAATGTGCCTCGTAGGCATGGTTTTAAATTAATAGTAGTCCTTGAGAACTCAGTTGCATTCAACCTTGTTGTATATGAACAAGAAAATATTCAATAGGCGTCCAATGTGAATGTAGGCCGGCCTTTGCCTTTCCATATATAATAATATGACTGAAGAATTTCCTCTCTAGATCAAAGAATCGTTGGTCTGCAACAACGTATGCCATATGAGATATCAATAATATAGGTTATTAACCACTATCTTATAGAGCTTTACAGCACAATTTAAGACCCATTCAGTCGTGTCATTAAAATGCTACATTACATACCAAGAGCAATCTCCTCTTAATGTCTAATATGTGTAGAAAAACGCGGGGATCCTTCGTAGGGACGTTATGTTCCTCAGCAAATAAGGGTGTTCCAAAATCGTTTCTGAGGAGTCGGCTAATTTCAGTTAATGTGTAGATGGATATCTGCCGCCTTGCATACCAGCAGTAACTATCTTGGTTGTATATGCCACTTTGCTTGTCACATCGTAGAATGTAGAACTGGATAAAAATATAAGAATTTAAAAATCGAGGCATGGCCAATGGATTGCGCCGTGGCCCATAGAGTAAGGTCATCAGTATTGCACATTTCATGAGACATCGGTTCGCGCCTATGTCGGAGCACGTCACTAATGAGATGCAGTACATCGAAACCCACTTTGGGTCTAGCGTTGTCCGTTGTCGATGCAATTGCTCGATTCTGTCTAATTCTGGGTTCTAGCTTTATTGCAAAAAGGTGTATGTGAACGGCTATTTATATAAACCTATACTCTCCTCTTAATGTCTAATATATATATATATATATATATATATATATATATATTATGGCCCATCTTCTTCCAATTACGGGAGTTCCTTGGATTTTACTTGTACGAATGGAAATTCTTTTAACTTTCTTGAAGTTTCACATTTGGATTTTACGGTCACTGGATTTTTTATCTTCCACCAGACTATCCATTCATGTGTAATCACCTTTTTCTTCGCCGTATTCCCTCTGATTCACTTTTTTTTTGTTTACAAGTAAGATCTTTGGCTTACTTGTTGTTTCATCAAATACGTCTGCATGCAAAATCCGATTCCGCATTTTGCTAATTCCTACCCTCTGATGAGAAGGAAAGTATTTCTTCGAAACTCCGCGGATTAAGGAGTATCCATTTATCTAGTGTTTCCTTTTCAGATTAAATATGTTTTTTTACTCATTTCTAAGTGTTTTGTAACATATTTTATTAACTGTTTGTTCATATATATATATATATATATATATTGTTTGTAAGGACATGCAATATATATACGTATATATATACATATATATATATATAAATATATCCAATTGAATTAAAATGAGTGCTTTATGCCAGGTTGCCGGTTGAAATATAACTTAATTTGTACACTTAATCCTACCATAATACTTACTTCGTTTGACATCATCATAGAATGAGTATCTAAAATATTCACCAAGATCGGCCAATTTATTTTAGAGAAAATAGTTTGTGATGATATTGTATTGTGGTGACATAACTATTAATCCTTCACTGCGCATCGAGTGGAACTATTATACTCTGTTCACCTAGTTGCACCTAATCATAACTAAAGTTCATAACATTTTTAGCTAGTCTGGCTCAGTAGTCTCCCAGAGGAGTGGAGTGGATAAACAGACAGATAACGAGGCATACAACATAGATATAGATGCTTTACAGTGTACGCATCATAGTACAAAGTTAATGCCGTATAAATCTTAAATATTTTAAAAAGTTCTTTTTGTTGGATGAGCATATTGTATTATATGTTTTATTCTGACTTTTCCTGTCGATTTTCACCGTTTTTCCTTATACGCTCAGATAAAACATTAAAAATGGAAAAGTAGAAAGAGAATTCGTCGTCGACATCAAAGAATTAGATTATCCCCTTTAGCGTTCTAACAAGTATTATGGAATGAAACGAAAACGAAATGTCTAGATGGAATAATTTTGAAAGGGAGCGACGCCCGCTCACCATCACAGGAATGTTAGGTCATGGCTTTTTCAATGACGGAAGATTTTATAACGACTCAGATCTCCGCTTTCTCGGATTTCAGAAAGAGTTTTCATTAAATTTACAAAAAAAAAGTGTAACTCACTTTTACTGACTTCAAAAGACACAAACAAGTTATTTTATTTCCTTGCTTTCATTCACCGAAGAAATGTTATGTTGTATAAGTTATTATTTGGCATCTGAATTGACTATTGTAATATAGTTAATATAAAATATATGATTAAAAACAAATCATCCCAAACAAGGCATCATTTGAGCATAACTAATTATTCTTTTGGAATCGTATTTAACAAACATATCTGGAGAACTGAGCGACTAGTCTTAGTTTCCATTACATCCAAGCGTATGCAGGTTAGCACAATATGGAAAGCCGGGTATATTAATGGAATACTAAATATATACAGGCCGAGAAAGACACTTTAGTGTAGAAGGCCTTCCTGCATCTATGGACCACAGCAGTCATAATGGAGTGGGTGGTAGCATAACTTATTTGTTCCAGTTGGGAAGAGTCCCACTCAACCAATATTCGTTTCTACATTTTCTGTTAATATATATTTCATTGTATTGTTTCCAAGCCTTCACGTTCTGATTTAAACATTCAAATAACAACTAACTGGCGACAAAGAAATCTGAATCCAAAATAAGAATTGACGGTAATTTGAAAAACAATACGCGCGGAAATACACAAGCAAAACCCGGCTAGTGTAAATTTGATAAAAATAAGGAAAAAAGCATTTTCACGAAGGAAACGACCCATGAAAAGAAAAGGATCAAATGGAAAATACGAATGCAAGAAGGAATAATCATATGTCAAATCCTAACTTATGATCTTTCTTATAGAGAAAAAAGTAAAAAAAAAAAATCCGACCTCAATTATAAAACGTTTTTGTAGTTTTAACATTTTACTTTTTGAAAAAAAATAACTGTCCTTTTAGAAGAACAAAGAAAATGTTCTATCTTTACAGGCTGACCAAAGTTTGCGCAGTAGTCGCATTGATTCGTTTTGCAATTTAATTCCTTGCAAGCTGGAAAGATAGAAATGTAACATTTTTAATTTGTAAAAGATTTTTCTTCGACTTTTAAACTATTTTTTTTCCTGACTGTCGTTGGAAGTGAGCGTTTTATTCTACGCCGAAACGAATGAAGGAGCGGGGCTAGAAGGCAAATACGCAATCTTTCTTCACTGTTGAAAAAATACTTTTCTCCCTTTTTTTTTAATCGGCTTTCAATGTTTTAGACCTGAACAAACCAAGTGTCATATATATATATATATATATATATATATATATATATATATATATATATATATATATATATATATATATATATATATATGTATATGTATATGTATGTATATGTATATGTATGTATATATATATATGTATATGTATATAAAGAACGATAAAAACGAAAACAGATGAACGATAAAAACGTATCAGTAAATCGTCTATGGAAACATAGCAGAGGGGATTAGGGCGCTGGACTGAAATACATAAGATCCAAGGTTCGGAACCTACCAACAGTCAACCTACGCTGAAGAGGAGTAGGGCTCCGAAACACGCGTGTCCGTAGATTACTGTTTCTAATAAAATAATGCATAAATAAATAAATAATACCCCCCCTAAAAAAGAAAAAAACACTGGTCTCCGAGGTGGAAACATAAACATTACTAGCGAGAGACACTGTAGAAGAAAAAAAACATGGCAGAAACCAGAGAGACAAAGGATAAGACAAGCAAATAAAAATGGGAAGAGAAAAAACTACACAAAAGATTCGTATGGATGGCAAAAGATTAGAATAACGAAAACACTTGAACAGGAATGAGAAAAGGACATGTAAACACGATTACGTTATGGAAGCTGACCCATGACCCATTAACAGGTTTACTTAGTAACGCAATCTCGAATTTACTCGATTCATTATTTAATTCTTAATCCTCACATTCTTGGCAATTCGGATCCTTTAACCTACCCGGTCCCGCCCCACTCAGCGACCCATGTAAAACATCGCCCATATGTGTTCAGCGGAGTAAGGGATCATCCAAGAGTTGTTTCTGCTTCCCACCGAACTACAACTTGGATGTGTTCAAGTTCAACGTTAACAAATTCCTAATGAACCGCCTCCTTAAGTAAACACTTCATCAAATCTCCACACTAACGTAATGTGCTTGCAATAACCCTTATCCCTGAGTGGCTTCCGGGCCTTGATAAGTGGTGATCACTGTGTAAAAAAAATATATATATTGGCGGGTGGGGTTCATTTGTCCATGCCCTGAATCTTCTCTGAATTCGCAGAGAGTCTTACACGACCAAGCTGGACTAATCGCACTCTTTCTCGCATCTTGAACAACTGTTTGAGTTATATGGCAATTGGGACGCAGGTGTCTCAACTCCAGAGCGTTTTACGCACATCCTTATGTGTTCAGTCTACACAAGTAAGGACTGCTTCATCGGAGCAAGCCGGTAAACACAAATAATTTTCAGGACGTACCTCTGAAACAATTCTTCTTCCTTGAGAACACCTGTCTCAACTTTGCGGGAGACGTTACGTATTTCGCCATATAACATTCTTCAACAATACACTTTTACTCAAAGGAGACACTTCGTATTTTATCATACAGAATTTCTTCTACTTTGCTGGAGACGTTACGCATTTTGTCATACGGGATTTATTCGACAATCCTGCTTCTCTGATTGTGTTCCCTGCAATAGACAGTTCATATGCTCTTGTCAACGTATTGCTCATTATAGAAATGACTGCTTTCTTGATCTGTTGTTTAGCTCTTCCAACCTTCTGTGTCGTAATAACCGCAATTCTTCCTCCAACTGTCTTTATACTCGGAAATATTCCTCTATATCTTTACATACTAGTTAAAAGGCTTCCTAAATTTATGAAACTCGGTGATTGCTCCCTTATATTGGTTGATCAATATTTCACAAGTTCCAATCACTTACTAAGGCCACTGACTGATGTGTTGGTGTGAATATCACGTCACTAAGCTTATGAAGTTATTTAAAGATTGGCTGCTTTATTGAAATTATCAATTCCGTCTTTATATTCCCCCATCATTATCCAACATGTTCTAAATCACTCATAATGTTCACTGATTGGTGTGATTATTATCATCACCACAATAGGTTAGGAACGGCACCGTTTGTCACTCTCATAACCCCTGTCATCCATACGGGCTCCTCTAGATTACTAGGCCCATCTCCGTCATTAAAAATAACATTTTCGCCTCTTATAGTAATGCATTACCATTTCATTCCAATTCTTTGCTGTCACTTTAATTCTCTACATTGTCTTACGAATGACAAACTAAATTGTCAAAATTCACTTTAAGCTGTAACACCTATCAACAACATCTCACCTCACGGCGAGAAGAATGAATATGATAATCTAATGCCAGCACGGATTTCCAAGAGTATTTAATTCTGTTAGGGCATTAGGTCCACCCAAGGCACACAGTGGTCAATATTTTATCAGCATCTGACCATTTGTTTTACCGCCGGTAGATCTTTTTCTTGTCAATAATCTCTCACAGATAATCGCCCAACACCCATCTACTGGCGATACACCATATTCCAAAATGATCCACAGAGAAGACATCCAGAGTTGTATCCGCCCCCAACAAGCACCGACGACTGCACGATCGGACTGGGTCCTTGTCTGAGAATGCCCACGTCGGTTTATGCAAGTTGACGTCAAAACCTAAGACCCTAAACCGCCAATCATAGTTTCGGTCGTATGCCTTGTAGTTAGCATATAGCTCTATCCATGCACTGAGACTTCGAACCTGTCAAAAATCCAATAAGTTTCTCTAAACAAAAAAGAAATCAACCTTTCGGTTACTCCTTATCTGTAAGTAATTCTTCCTTAAAAACCATCAAAAATGTGAATAATATTTTCAACACGGCAGAATTCCCTATAACCCACATCAGCCAAGCCGGGCAACACCGTATGATCTGCTTGCGATTGCCGCCCTATTTAATAGATAGAGTCAAAGCGAGTCTTGCCCCGTGCACATCACTCGGTGCCAACGGATGATTCGCTGTTTTCCGTTTTTACTTTTTCGGTTTCAACGAATCGCCTTCTGTTTTTTTGTTCCATTGTTAAAGCAAACACGTTTTCAGTTTGTCGCTTTAGAGTTTTCAATAAAGTTTTTACGACGCCTCTCGCATTTAGAGCAGTATTTTTCTTTTTCTTTCGTCTAAATTCATTTGTTTTTACACAACATTAAATCAAACGCCAAGTGATGCTGGCGGTTTACTTTCGCTACGGATATTCTTTAATTATATTTCTAAAGTTTTCAGTAAAATTAGAAGTATCAATTTAAAGTTGGGTTTTTTTTTCGGATTCTCTTCCAAACAACCTTAGTGCGAGTTTTTCTGCAGAAGTATCGATTTAAACTTGTATTTTCATTAAATTCTCTCAAAATTATTTTCAACCTTATTTTCTAGTAAATTCACAGAAATTACACTATAAATTTCTCCCAGTTTTCCAATACACACACAGACAAGATATATATATATATATATATATATATATATATATATATATATGTGTGTGTGTGTGTGTGTACATAGAATATATTTATATATATATATATATATATATATATATATATATATATATGTAGATATAATTATAATTTTTTGTTTGATCTTCCTTCTTTAGAGTGGACAATTTGTCAAACCTTCAATTATTGCTCATACGAAATGCTAACATCACGCAAACACTTTTATTCGTTTTCTTTTAAAATCAAAATAATTTATTTATAGACTTCACACGAGCGTAACTATAAAACACAAAATTAGAAACTCAATTTAACTAGTTAATAGTTATTATCAAGGCAATTTTCAAACCCACACAATTCATTTTAAATGCACACAATTCATTCTTAAGCACAATCTCCAAAATCAGAAATATCATTGTAAAGGTCTATTAGCACAGCACAAATCAGAATTATTCATTTTAAATGTTTCGAGCATAATTTCAAAATAAAGAGTCATTTTAATTTTACTATTATCAGAATTACTCATCTAAATATTTCGGACACAATTTTTAAAAAATCAGCATTAAATGTTTCTGAACAAAATTTCAGAGCCAAAACATATGCAATTTAAATGCTTTCAAATAATTGTTTTTATCAACACGATTTCAAAATACAAATTCTTCATTTGAAATGTTTCGAAAACGATTTCAAAATCAAAGAGCAGCCATTTTCAAATTATCCTTATTCTAAACACAATTTCAGAATCTGAATTAATCATTTTAAACTCTTGTAAATTATCGAAAATGCATAATAATGTTGGCGGTTTCACTCATTATCGCACCAACGCCATTCTCTATCACCCTCAGTTAGTCTCAATATTTCTATATCTTTAACATATGATTAGATCAGCAAAATCATATATGCACTCTTTTATACAAAAAGCATAGGGACCTGATCTCATCCCGGCTGTGCTATTAAAAAAGTACTATGCCGAGGTAGCTCAAGTTCTCTCGATACTTTACAACAACTGCCTTAATGAATCTTGCTTTCCTAACTGCTGAAAATCTGCTCTTGTGGTACCAATTTTCAAGAATTCTAGGGAAAGAACTGACTAAGTAAATTATTGCCGCACTACCCTCCCACTTGTCGCCAAAATATTTGGGTGGATAATTAACCAAGCTCTAGTAAATCATCTTGCAGATGCTAAACTTCTTACCACCAAGGATTTAGGCAATACCTTTTCACAGCAGGCATCTTAACTGTAATCTCAGAACGTATATACCATTCACTGGACAAAGCAGGGGAGGGTAGAGCGGTAGCTCTAGAAATATCTAAGGGTTTTTACAAGGTATGGCATGAAGGTCTTCTCAGGAAATTCAGATCATAATGTATCACTGGAAAATATTAGCATAATTAAATCTTTCTTAGATAGAAAAAAAATCCAGGTTGTCCTCGATGGTCGTGCATCTAAACAATATGATATAAATGAGGGAGTTGCTCAAGGGTCTATCCTCGGAGCTCTATTATTCCTAATATTCATAAATGCGCTCCCTGACGAAATTGTCTGTGAGATGGGTATATATGCTGATGACACCACGCTCTATAACGGACACGACAGGAAAACAAATGAACACATATCTAAAGAAATGACAGAAACACTAGAGGATGACCTCCGATCTGTAGTGGAACGGGGATAAATATGGATGGTCACATTCAATGCTGTAAAGACTAAACTTGTTTCCTTCGATAATTGCAAGAAACCTTCTCTACCACCAATAGCAATGGCCAAATACTCTTTATTTGAAAGTATATCTTTTAAACACCTCGGCCGAACGTCCACATGAAACATGAATCGGAACAATTACATTGAGAGTATTGCCAGGACCGCTGCGAAAAAGGTAGGTTCTCTCTACGGTGCTAGAAAACTACTGACGCCCGAAAGTATCCTGTACCGCCACCATTCGCTCATGTATGGAGTATTGTTGTCATATTTGGGTCGGTGCACCTGCTACTAGTCTCTCTCTCTCTCTTAGACAAGGTTCAAAACAGAGTCGCCAACCTGATAGGTCCAGAAATGTGATTTAAGCTTCAGCCTCTGCCCCATCGACGAAATGTTGCATCCCTCTGCCTGTTCTACAAGTACTTTAACTGTGAATGCTCTGAAGAACTGCAGGCACTTGTACCCCCTCGACGTAAATACCCCCGACAAACCCGACACGCAGCTAAACCCCATCCTTTCACAGTAGAGATCCCTAGATCTAAGAGAGCCTTCTACTCCGGTAGTTTTTTCCCCAGAACCGCTAGAGTTTGGAATTCCCTTCCGGATTCCTGTTTCCCCAACTGTACTGTCATGGAGATGTTCAAGTGTAACGTGGACCGACACCTTGCTGCCGAACTCCCTTCATAGGACCCCTGTAGCTTATGCCCTGATAGTAGCCCCCTACATCAAAGTGGCAACGTGCCTTTTTTGGGGTGAAAATGTAATAATAAAATATATGTGATCAACAAAAATGAAAATTAACCATTAAAATTTCAGATTTATTATTAATATAACTTATATGTAGGTATGGGCAAATAAAAAAGAATAAAATTTACGATTTCTTTGTTTTGTTATTTTAAACTATATAATTATTTAACAACTATTCCAAACATTCTAAACTAACAAATGATTAAGTATGAATAGGTTAGTAAAGGCTTGTATTTAAGTCCTCTTCCAGATGGTGGATGTAGTAAACCACATAACCATTTAGGCAGTAAACCTGCATGGCGGAGGGAGAGCATTTCAAAAATGAATGCATTGAAACAGTCCTGACTATGTAAAAGTTAATAAATTAATGTCGTTCTTTAATTTTTAAACAATTCATAGACAAACACTAACTTTATTTTGTATGTATATATATACATATATATATATATATATATATATATATATATACATTCACATACAGTACTGTTTCGCTGTATCACAACTCATCAGTTCGGCTAGATAGGCAACTAACTCAAGCAAGGAATCGAAACCCGACCACCCGTACGACAACCAAGGCTTTGAACCATTATGCTAATCATCAGCTGCTCTGCGGGTAGTTAATTAACGATGTTTTGACACTTCAATCGGCTCATTAGATCGTCGTCAGAAGCGATCGTTGTTGTTGCCACTTTCTTTAGTGAGGCTTGGTGTATTTATAGTTAGTTCTTTTTTATTGGTTATAAAGGTAGGTGCACGATGGACAGGGGCAAATATCTATGATAAAAACCTACACTTGACCGACGTAGGAAATATCTTAAGTAACAATACTAAAATTCGATACCATAACAATTGCACACGAAGAGTAAAATTACTGGAAGCCATACTAATTAAAAAACTACAGCCCCTTATATAAACAAATTTCATTTAATATCGAGATAAATATACTAACTTTATTCAATAGCAAACAATTATTAAACTAAATAAATAGAATATGAAATTAGAAAATCCAAATAAAAATAAAAAATAATTCGCTCCTATCTATCCTGCATTCACCTATATAATCAAGAATAAAAAGTAACTATCAATACATCTCAAATGAAGAACATGGCAATAACAACCGCTCCAGACAACGATCTGATGCACGGATTGAATGCGCTTCTACAGAATATGACTGAACAACAACTGCTGCACGCAATAATACGCAAAATTCTCAGCCGAAAAAAAAAACGCTCAGCGAATTGAAAGTTATCCAACAAAATAGGAAAAAGGACGAACTTAGCCGTGTTCAATCAGACGTACCAATATATATATATATATATATATATATATATATATATATATATATATATATATATCACAGACATTCTTGACTCCCTTATTTTTGTAGAGATGTTTGATGCAGGCATCTTTGTAGTCCTGTGGAACTCGGCCTGCTTTCCATATCTTTACAAAGAGAGCATGGAGTTTTTTTACCAGCACATGCCCACCATGCTTGTACACTTCAGGCGGAATTGGATCCTTTGATGATGGGGACTTGCCAGAAGCAGTTGTTTGATGGATTCCCATACCTCCTGATAAGCAGGTTTCAATGACAATTCTGGAATATCTGGATTTTGAGGAATAGAGGGCACGACATCGCCGTCAACGACAGATGAGGTGTTAAAGACAGTTTCAAAGTGCTCCTTCCAACGATTGAGAATGTCTGATTTATCAGTCAGCAATGCCTCTCCATCGGCGGTGCTTAATGGGGAAGCACCACTTTTCTAAGGACCAAATACCTCTTTCAGACCATCATAGAAGGCTTTCGTGTTCTTGCTGTCAGCAGCTCCCTGCAGTGCAATTGCCTTATTGTACCACCATTGTTCTTTCATAGCTCGTAGAGCTCGTTGTACCTCACATTTACACTTTTTGTAGGCCGTGTGCTTCACTGTTGAGTTTTTGTCCTCAATCCAACATTTGTGAGATGAGTGCATTTTGTTAATCAGTGCTTTTATTTCATCGTCCCTTTCGTCAAACCACTCCTGGTGGTTTCTTTTCGGTATTCCAAGGACTTCTACTGATAGAGCTTGAGTTGCTTCTCGCAATGCTTTCCAAGAAGATTCAACATCATCAGTTACATCAACACCCTCAAGGTTTTCATCAAGCTTATTGGAGAGCTCAGTTCTCTTTTCCCCGTAATTTAAGAGACCACACATCAATGCGTTTGGGGACTGTTGATCTTGTAACTCTGTGACTTCGCACATGCAACGACAGTTTACTTCTGAGAAGGGCGTGATCCGAAAGATAGCAAGAAGTGTGGAAAGAGCGGGTGATTTTGAAGTCACTCATGTGCTTCTGCTTTGTTATGGCGAAGTCAATAAGATGGCAGTCCTTTGAAAGAGGATGCATCCATGTCGTCTTCCGATGCACACGTTGTTGGAATATGGTATTGGTAATACAGAGGTCAAACTCCCTACAGATTGTAAAAGTCGTAAAACATTTACATTTACCTTGCCTATGCCATGCTTACAAAGTACACCGGTCCACGACAGATGATCACTACCAACACGAGCATTGAAATCGCCAGCAAGAACAAGTTTATCATGGTGTCGAACTCTGGAGAGGACATCACGGAGGGTACCGTAGAACTCATCCTTCTCTTGATCTGAACTGGCTAACGTTGGGGCGTAACAACTAACTAGCGTTACCCTGGTGTTTCCTTCTAACTCTAGGGAAAGAGTTGCCACACGATCAGATATGCCTTTGGGAAAAGACGATAAGGATTTTGCCATCTTGGACTTAATTGCAAAATCAACGCCTGGTTGGCGGGGTTCATTTTCTGCCTTTCCTGACCAAAAGAATTCATATCCACCCTTTTCCTCTCAAAGTTGAGAATTGCCAGGCAAGCGAGTTTCACATAAGACAGCAATGTCAACATCATACCACTGTAATTCAAGAGAAACAAGGGCTGTCTTGCGCTCGGGTGCAGCATCATTATCCTGGAGGGTACGGACATTCCAACATCCTATTGAGAGATTCTGTGTTGAGGTTTTTTGTCGTATTCTATTGTTCTGACTGCGCAACTGGATAACCAGACAGCTGCCGCGGGCTGCCCAGTTAAGCAATTTTTTAGGGCTCCTTTTATCGCCCACACCCCGCCACAGGGAAAGCAGTGCTATCCCTAAATATGACTGCTTTGTCCCTGATGGAGGACACGAACAACACAGTTTCTCACAGGTTTGTGCTAGAACGGCCATCTACCATCAGCCGCCACTGTACAGATATCCGGCTGACGACTTCTAGTAATATCCTTTACCTGTCCCCGTCGCTTTCACTCCATCGCCAGTGGACTTCTTGCAGGACAGTGTGAGGTTTTTATAATGAAATTACGATAAGCTGTCAGAAACCCACACCAATGACTTGATTTAAGTGGTGAAGGCTCGTGTAGGACCATCCACACTTTTTGGAACTGTTGATTAACTCACTCGGTGCAAACCAATTGCCACAGAACAAGCAGACAACAACCCTCAGGTTTGATGTAAGAGTTTTCTTCTCTTAGTGGTATAACCGCACCCCCAGACACCAACCTGGTAATTTCCTTGTACCGGCGCAAAATTGATGTTACGAATGGGACCAAACAGGGATGTGTAATGGCGCCAGCCCTCTTTGCGCTCTTTTTTTTTTTTTTTTACTAATGCTGAAACATGCATTTGATGATTTGGACCCTGGTGTCAAGTTTCAATTTCGGTCATCCGGTGGCTTATTTAACCATCAACAGTTTAAGGCCAAAACTCTTCTTCGCACCGAAATTAGTCGCGACCTGCTCTTCGCTGACGATGCCGCACTGGTAGCCACATCCTTTGAGGAAGCCCAGGTTCTTCTTGATCGATTTTTAGCCGCGTGCAAGGCCTTTGACCTGACAATTAGCATAAGGAAGACTGAGGTAGTGCATCAGCCACACCCTACCCCAAAACAAGTTGAAGGCGTAAAGCAAAATCAACCAGAGTATAGATTTCCTGCGCGCAAGCTGAAAGTCGGCGGTCATGATATCAAGTATGGCAAGTCCTTTCCTTACCTTGGTAGTAAGGTGAACCAGGGCGGTTCTCTTGATGATGGAATTGTCAACAGGATTGCTAAGGCCACTTCTGCCTTTGGAAATCTTCGCCATCGCTTTTGGAACGAAAGGGATATTCGACTAGACAAAAAATCCTTGTCTACCGTGCTGCTGTTCTTTCCATTCTTCTTTATGGATCTGAGTCATGGACTCCATACAGACATCACATTAATCAGCTGGACGTTTTCCACAAAAACTGTCTACGCTCCATATGTGGTATTAGCCTCCGCGACAAGGTATCAAATGCCGAATTATTCACAAAATGCAAAATACCTGGCATTGAATCACTCCTTATTCAATCGCAATTGCGGTGGGCTGGTCATGTATTGAGGATGCCCGATGACAGAATTCCAAAACTTGCGATGTACAGTCAATTTGAGGGGGTAAAAGAATTGTCGGACGTCCTTGGCTTAGGTACAAGGACAAGTTGAAGAGTAACTTGTCTGCAGTGAACATACCATACAGGAGTCTTGAAGATGAGGTGAATGACCGAAAAGGGTGGAGATCAAGGTGTTTTGAAGGTCTCCAGAGGTTTCAATCTGAAAGCTTAAGGCAACTGAAAGAAAACAGAGTAAGAGCAAAACGACTAGCAGCCGCACCAGTATCTGCAGCGTTAAATCCACATTCATGTTCTATTTGTGGCCTTGTTTGCAAGTCCCTTGCTGGACTAAAAAAGTCAGCAGAGGCAAAAGCATAAATGAGTTTTCGAAATATGGGTTGTCCGAACCTCATACGTCGAAATCGTATATATATATATATATAAAGTGAACGTGTCGTTCTGTTCGTCTGTGCACATTTCCTTACGCAATAACTCGGGTCAAGATCAAAGTGTAGTATCTGTTCTTCAGATCTACACTTCAATTTCTTGTTCTCTGTCAGTGGAGGAGAAATCCTTCACGACTGAGACAATTTTTATTTTTGCTCCTTTTCTCCACATTGAAAAAACGACCCTGGTGTCTAACTCTGTCCCGTGGGGAGGCATTGTAAATAAGAACTCTGTCAATTTTAAGTCTAAAAACTCGAAATTTTATCTACCGGGTACTGAGATTTGGGAACATCTTTGTAATCTGTTTTCAGCTAGAAATTTGTCTGTTAAGGGGTCAAAGTTCAACAATTTGACCTTTGAGAGCTCTACTATACTCCTCCGCCAATTTTTAGTATGAACAATTGAAATGTTACTTATAAGTTACTTGGACATGGAGCTAACTTAATAAATTTATTTGAGCCCAAAACAATAAATGTTCAGGGGTCATAATAGGGATCAAGTTTTAAAAAATTGAGTTTTACGGCCTCTACCAAATTACTGAGACAATTTCTGGTCTAAGCATTTGAAATTTGACATAAAGGTTATTCAGAGATAGGGCAAGCTTTTTAATCGGTTGTGTCGAAAATTTTAAGTTATTACTATATAAATGTATGTATGCATGTAAGTTTGCATGTCTTCCTAATACTTTCGACAGAGGCAACGGATTTCCTCAAGGTCAACCTTTTGAAGATCAACCTTTCAGACGCAAATATCGAAAATTGGCTAAAAAAATGAATATCTTCACCTGCAACTGGCCACTTTTCTATAGGGTTGGGGTCGCTTTTTTTCGCCGATATTTTTAAAGTCATCCTCTCCTTTCGATTGTCTAGCCGTAATTAAAACTACGTCACTACCGGTTTGGCAGTGGTCATGACAGCAAAGCCGTCAGGTTTTTTCACGTTCTCTTCCTCCTTCCCGGTAGGGGTTCGAACCTACCTTCCTACTACAACTGTTTTTTTCGCTCAACATATACATACAAACACCCAGGCAACGTCAGGTTGAAATGCTAGTATATATATTTCTACACATACGCACCCACACATTTATACATATACATATATATATATATAATATGTATAAAGCAAGAAAATATGTTTCTTTAATAATCAATTAATGAATTAAATTAAAAATCTAAATAATTAAAAATCTAAATATTTAATAAGTTATATATTCTACGATGTGGCGAGCATATGGTTAGATCGTCAGTATTGCACACTTCATGAGTGCGATGACCTGGGTTCGCGCCTATGTCGGAACACGTCACTTTGGGTCTGGCGTTGTCCGTTGTTGAGGCAATTGCTCGATTCTATCTAATTCTGGGTTCTATCTTTATCGTGAAAGGTGTATGTGAACGGGTATATATATATATATATATATATATATATATATATATATATAATCTACTCTTAATGTCTAATATAATATATAATATTGTAACTTATCAGGACACAACTAATTCTCATTGCAAATTTGCATCTCGTGTATGGGTCTACATGATCTGATTTTCCCAAATTTACAAACGAACATTCTACCAAATGTATCGTTGCTTAACACGTAACCTTTAACATGACCCATCGTTGGTTTCTGCTGTACTTGATAACATTTTCGTACTTGTTTTGCGCGTGGGATATATTCCTTTGTTATATGCATCTATATTACTTTATAAAAATGACTTTCTCACGTTTTGGAGTTTATAATTAATGTGTTTACAAGAAAGAAATTAGGCAGCCTATTACTGTTAATTTTGTTAACTATTTTTCCTCTTAGGGTAATGGGCTTATTTTAGAAACTTTATCGAGTAAGGCTATGCCCAGTTTATATCGAATAATAGCTGTTGTAAATTCAAACTTATTTGTTTCACAAAATATAATTTTGATATTTTTCAAATTCAAAAATGAAATTTTATGCCAATACATTTCCTGGAAATTGTGTATATTCCTTTGATTATGAATGTTCTATAATCATGGATTTTAATATTAATATATACATATGGACTTTATTTTTCAAAATCATTAATTTTGTAAACTTTCATTTCTTGGTGGAGTTTTTTTTATTGCAAGGGATTCTACATACGGTTTGTAAAAGTTTTTTCAATACCGTGTTATCAAACACGGCCCAACTGTGTCGTACTGCTTTCCATTTTATTTTCCTTACTGTGGTAAATATAGTGTATTCCTACGAATAAAACGTTCACCAGTAAGAGTTGAGGGTAGATTTCACTGTGCTTAATCCTCGAGCGATGATCTTTATGTCGACATAACCTTGTGTTTGGATATTTGACGCAGACAAAAAATATAATCGATCTGATATATATTTTTATTCTTTCGTAGCCCAACCGTCTGGTTCTATGAAGACGTTTTTATTAGTTTATCTTTAAACGCACACAAAAACCGAATTTAATAATTCTAGCTCCTAGTCTTCCTTTGATTTCATCACAAAATAACGTAATAAAACCGTTAGGAGATGCAAACCAAGTTGCAATGCTTGCATCAAATGACATCAATATATCACGAAAGACCTTATATATATATACACACACACACACACACACACACACACATATATATATATATATATATATATATATATAAAGGTGAACGTGTCTGTGTATCTGCCTGTCGTTGTATCTGTCTGTATGTCTGTGCGTATACACTTACCTACGCAATAAGTCTGTCAATTTTAAGTCTACAGACTCGAAATTTGATATACGGGGTACTAAGATTTGGGGAAATCGACGTGATCGGTTTCGGCCAGATATTTAGTGAGTAAGGCGTTTCTACCTTTGAGAACTCTACCAAATGCCTTCGACAATTTTGGATCTAAACACTTGAAATTTTAGATATAGGTTTCTTGTACATGGATCTAACTTAATAACTTGATTTTATCCCCAAACAATAAAGTTTAAGGGTCATAATAGGGGTAAAATTTAAAAAATTGACCGCTTTCTTTTTTGCTCAACATACACATCACTAAACCCGGGCAACGCCGGGAACCCATGCTAGTATATATATATATATATATATATATAATGAAATACTGGAATGTTATAGGATTACAGATTGTATCCTACTGTAAGCTTAAATTCCGAGTAAATATTAAAATTATTATTTATAAGATGGTCACAAGAAGATACGGAAAGCACAATATGCAAGATAGAAAAACAAAATAAATTGGAAATTCTGAATGAAATAATATAGAATTACAAGGAAATGTATTGTTCGACAAAAGAATAAAAACATTTATTAAAGTTTTTCTTTTATACAAGGATTAAGGAAATTATTTAATAGCTATTTATACTCCTTTGTAAAATAATACTGTTTATTGTAATTCTCAATAATTCAATTAAGAATTCCATATATATATATATATATATATATATATATATATATATATATATATATATATACTAGTCTGGCATCATTCTTTCCCACGATTGACTTGTAAATTTTACTATTCTTTCACTTATGTAATGCATTCAGCTGAAGATTGCTCTATAACTTTTGGTTGTGACGATACCGAGGAAGAGTTTACGGTCCCTGATTAAGATAGGCTTAGAATAGAAAAATACAGGCAAATAATTGAAAGGTGTTGAGATAATATCGCTTAATCTCAAATATTTTTCTTCAAGCTCTCAACCTTATATGTTTTTTCTTACGAACAAGAGCAAACAGAAGCGCTATAATTATCGATTAACACTTTTCAAACCTAATAACAGGATTCGATTAGTCGAATTAATTCTTCAAATTTATTGATCAAGTATGCATGTCAGAGGTTTTACCTTCTTTGTACGATTTTTCTGGTCTTCTGTGAAGCAGAAGTTGCAGGGAAGATAAAAGAACATCATCTACGAGGCTACGAAGTCTATTTTGAACTATATCAAGGCAGGATAAGTCCTTTCTAGTAGTTGTTGCTGGCAGTCTTGAAAGCGGCTTCAGTCTCAGTACATCTATTACGTTGGAAGCAATGGAAAAAGTGATTAATGTGCGCAATGGCAGCAGCACATTTTGGAGAGAACCACGGCTGACTGTTGGGTTTTTGCTGGAATCTTTTCCAGGGTATCTACAATTAACCATTCCGTCAGGTCTGACACTATAGAAGACGCATCCTTTTTAAACATGGAACGCAGAAGTATATCTGCTATAAATGTACGGAAGCTATCCCAGTCAGCCATAGAGTATCGATATACTGTACGATGAAGAGGTACATCTGAGGACTTATTTTACAGTCTATTCTGTTCTGTTTCTCATTCACGTTTTTCTTTTCTTTTCATTGAATGTGCCATCTAATATCAGAAATTGACGCTGTATTATTTTTCCACTTTCCTCCTTGAGGTTAGCCATGAGATCAAATATTTGCTTAATAATACCATTTTTGCTGAAGGAACCCGGTAAACCTAGGTTTTAAGTCTGTGTTCTACGCCACTTAACCGGTGTTCCTATTATGTTTCACCTCAAAGTTTTCGTTCGGGTTCTCTCCTCCTGTTATCTGAATATATTTTTTCTCTATTTATCTACATGTATTTCTCTTCCTGCTTTCCGTATTTGTAATGTAGCCGTATAATTTAAATGCAGGCGTACGGGAAGTCAAAATTGTAAAAATACAAAAAGTCTTAAGGAAGCCGACGTAATTACAGATATGATATGAATTCTTGGTGTAATCGCATATTTGCCGATGGTACGGATACCTGTTTATAAAGTCTTCCCCACAAACCAGTGTAATTTAATTTGGACGCGGAGGAGAATATAATTCAACAAGTAATTACATGTACAAATTATTATTTTTATTAAAATATGTGTGTATAATTTTTTTTTAAAATGTAATATATTTAAAGTAAATAAAGTGTGTTTATTCACATATAAATAATTTAAAAAAGAAAATTTATAAAAAAGATATGATAAATAAAATTCCAAATAAATGAAAAGGTAATTAATGAATGTTTACTAACTATAGTTAAAAATATTATTGTTTCACATTTAATTAATAAAATAAAATAAATGTATGCAAAATGGATGTAAGTTTTCCTAATACAATTTCAGAAAAATATTTTATCCGTCGTGAGTTTACAAATATACATATCAGAATTTGATTTTAATTCTTTAGTGGATTTTAAATATGTGTTGCTCCAAACAAATCACCTTGGTCAATAGGAGCCTTACTATATCGGTATGCCAAATCATCTAAGCTGGATTTCATTGCATATTGCCGCGTCTATGGTCAGACCATATTTTGCCTATGGAGTGTGTGTTTATACACGATGATATAAATCGAATGACGGATAGGCTTGAAAAATGATATTATTACTCGTCATTAACTTTTGTCGGTAGTTAAGAGTTTCTTGTACTTTTTTTTTATTTCTTTCGCTTTTGCAAGTACTTTTCTTTCAGTGACGAATTTACTAAACAATGAAAAATGATAAATGATAAACAACTTGCTCTTCTTGTTCGAAGGTGATATTGTTGTGAAACACATCATGCAAGCAAACATATATTTAACTTTTCAAATACTGTGTTAACAGGCACCGAACGTAAAGTATTATCAAAGAGATTAGAATGTTGTGTTCTCCCTATTATTATAAAGAAAGAAAGAACCCTTGCTGTATTCGAGGTTTTGTTTCCTCTAATAATACATCATAATCCAACTTCACTGGATATTATTTCTACAATGAAATCCAGTTTAGTTTATTTGGAACACCGATATAGTAACGCTCCTATTGACCACGGTGACTTTGTTATAATAATTTTAAACAACTAAAGAATTAAAATCAAATTCTGATATGTACATTTGTAAACCAGACAAAGGTACACGAATTGTAATCATGGATTGTTCATTCTACGTTGAGGAAATATTATTAATTCTGAACGATACATGTAAATTCTGTAAACTTGGCCGCATCGAGTTGACGGATAATCCTTGCAAAAATGAAATCAAAATGCAAACACGTCTTCTTGCATTATATAAAAAGAATATTTTTCCTAGGGATGTTTATGACAGGATTTGACCCTCTGAGTAATTACTTCCCAACCTTTATGGTTTACCTTAATACATAAGCGAGGTTCCGCCCAGTATTCTTTAGCTCACTAGCTTTTAGAAAATTTGCAACCTGTGAGGGACATATACCCTACGCTTTGTATACCTGATTCTATTCGGTTTGTTGAGTATTTGTGTGGCTTAAATTCGGCTTCTAGGACATATTTTATGTGTTCTTTTGATTTTACTAAACCTTTTCCTAATATACCAATTCATGAGATTGTACGTATTTGCACCGAGACACTTTATGGTTGCTGCGTGTCCTCTCCCCGGTTTTCGAAAGAGATATTTAGAGAACTTTTATTAATGTGTACCAAACCAGTTGGGTTTAGCTTCGCTGACATTATGTAAAGTCAGGTCGATGGAGTCTCAATGGGGATCCCATGGCCCCCAACTTTAGTTTATATTTTCGTCGCTGATTATGAATCCGTTCTTTTACGTTCAGGAACTAAACTCACTACGTATGATAGATATGTTGACGGTACTTTTGTTATGTTTTCATCGGAAAATGAAGCGTCAGCGTTTTTTATTAAGTTGAATTCCCTTCATGTGGCTCTGCAGTTCACTATGAAATGTGAGACAAACAACCCTCTTCCCTTCTTGGATGTTCTTGTTGAACGTTCAAGGGGCGGCTTTCTCACTATCATTTACAGGAAGCCAATTTTACTGGCCTGTATGTAAACTGGTCATCTTTTGTACCTAAATCGCGAAGAATCGGCTTAATTATTCAGGTGGCACCAAGATTTCTCATGGTTTTCTCATCCATTAAACTGGACTCCGGACTGGATAAGCGACATTTTAATTAGTAATGGTTACCTGAAAACTTATTACTGATTATATAAACAAAAAGGTTGCTGATTTAAAAATCCCCTAAAGTATTTGGCTCTGTAACATTCCTCGTTTACTAAAAATTGCCATGGATAGGAGATAATTGTATAGAATAAAATAAACAGATTGTTTGACGTATTATTAATAGCTTTTATTCTGATTCCTTACGTTTAGTATCCACTACTAGACCTGTTTTTTTCTTCTTTTTGCAAGGACCGTTAGCCTTGAATTCAAAACAGTAACGTTATTTGTTATGCTAAATATTTATATATGTTATTTATGATTCTGGTTATGTCGGGCGGATTCCATGGATTTGCAGACTCGTATAACTCAGCACATTCTATCAAAGATTAGACAGGGTAGAGTGGGATCTGTGAGGCTCCTTCCTCTACATCTTTGGCATTGGCCAACATCTGAGTAAGAATCCTTGTATTAACTAGTATAAAATATAGTGGTTTGAGATACTTCATAGAGGTGATTCTAAAAATCATTTAAACATTTTAGAATCTATCTCTATCGCATTTTGTAAACCTTATTTTTGCTGAAGAATGAATTGTTAAACGCGTTAAATTCCTTCGCGGAACTTTGACCACCTCTATTTTTTACCCCACTTTTCCTTCGCGGTGCTATTTTAATGGATTTTTATTTTTTATAAAATTAAATTATTGGTTTTATCGTCCTGTTTGGCACTTTAATCTTTAAACGATCATTCATAGCTCTTTTTTTTCGCCAGTAATAATATCTTAAGTCTATCGATTTTCTTCTTGTAAGACAATAGCCGAATTATGCATATTTTCATATATATATATATATATATATATATATATATATATATATACACATATATATATAAATATATATAATACCGTATCTCTGTAACTGAGTTTTCTTTTTTTTTTTGTTTGAAGCTACCAGATCAAATTGTGTGAATATCTTGACCTCAAATGCACCAAACATTTATGTAATTTTTATTCCATTCATTTAGCAAAATCTAATCATGTTCTATAAATTCGAAAGGAAAAGCACACTGTTCCTCTACAAAGCATCACATTGCATATTATGACTAAATATTTTCTGGTATAAATTATATAAGACATAAGTACTTTTATTGGATCCATGTTTACGTTACCCAAGAAGTGTTTATACGCTTTAAAATGAATACAAATAACAATTGAATGCTTGAAAATATAAATCACCGGAAAAAGGTCGTAAAAATACACTAGCTAAGCAAACACTGCAAATAAATATTTTAATATATAAACTGCCTGAAGCTTGGAACTTTCTCATCTTAAATTCCTGGGGTCGCCGTAAACTAACCGAAAAATTAATAATATGCCGCAAAACAATTTAAGTAAGAATACTTTTGCCTCGTCCACCTTATTTAGTAGTATGTGTTGAGTGTTTAAATATAAACATTCTGAGTGATTATTGATTTAATTAAAGTGCATACATCATGAATTGTTAATATTAGGCGGAATATTCTACAAATTTCCATATGATTGAAAAAGGGGCTGATTTACAGGGCCATAATGGAAAATATTAAGTTATTTGAGTAAGAACGACTATTTAATTTAATGTTGCTTTTTATGCATGCATAATAATTTAACATTGACAAATATGACTTCTTAAACATACAAGTTTCTGATCCTAAATACTGAAAGCACAAACAAAATAGAAGTCACAAAACATACTAATTAATAGCACTATTTTCTTAAAAAAGTAAATTGATAACTCTACTTTATTAATTTTAGATTTGGCATATCCCGTTTATTCTGACTTCAGTTTGTTTGAGCAATTCATCCTTCAAATACTGAACTCGAGCATCGTCTGCAAATTGCACTTGATATAATCAATTTACTGAAAAAGCAAATTTATGAGCGAAATATGTCTGTAAACTGATTGCACGCTTCGAGCGATTTTACCCTATTAGATTATTTTCTTAGGAATATGTAAACCCTAATTTCTACTATGATAAACCAGGCGCAGTCTATATATTATTTTAACGTAAAGTTTTCCTGTGTATAATCTAAGGCAGTCGTTAACAATATTTGTGTTTTTAAAAATAATATTTGTATTGTTTAAAATTATAAAACACTTCTATTTATATGGTTTTAAATTAAAAACAAAAAAATGTTTATATTATTAAAAATCATGAATGAAGTTGTATTGAAATTAAAAAGGTGTTTCAAATGAATAAAATGTGTGTATTATTTAGAAATAAAAGGTATATTTATATTGTTTATTTTTGAAAAGGAAAGTCTGCTTATTTAAAACTGTTAACTTCCGAAATGCCGATATGATTGTTTATATACCGTTTACATAGTAACATAACATCTTTCTTGTGTTTTGTTTGAATAAGATTTAAACTTGCAATGAAAAATACAAAGAAAGTTCGTAAAATGCCGATGTAATAAAAACAAAACGGATTTTACGTTTTATTTTTATTTGTATATTGTAGATGCGAAAAAAATTGTCGTTAATATTCAAAAAGATGTTTTTCTTTTTTTGTTTACGCATGGGCAAATTTTTCAAACCGGAAGCTGTAAATAGGATTAACGGTTTCAATACCCTTGAAAGACGATTTGACTTTTATTATATTATAGATATATTCTACGCACTCCAGCATCAATCATTTGCTTCAACTAAGCTGTTGTTTGTTAAAACAAAACATATTTCGATTATAAAACTAAAACGCCCTAAATTAAAATATTAGAGAGAGTGTATCTCTTTTTGTCTAAGATCTCTTACAGCACCTACCTTACAATTGCAAGGTTATAATACAATTAAAGCAGCAGCAGCAACAACAACAACAACAACAGCAGCAACAACAACACCAATAATAATAATAATAATAATAATAAAAATAATAATAACAACAACATTAATAACTGTGCAACTCAGGCTCGTAGTTTCCAGAATATTTTACAGGTGTACGTGGTTATCAGTGATTGTGGATTTGACTAAATTCTTAAAATATTATCGGAGATCATTTATGCATCCATAATGACTGAATATTCCATTGACGAATAAGTGCAGTGATGAATATGTGATAAAAATGACTAACTAAGTTACTGTTTTTATTGTTTGTTTTTATAGTTTGTCTTGTAGTTTGTAGGGGTAGTTTAATTTACTTTATATTAAACAAACTAGCGGGATTACTTATCTATATCGAATTTATAAAGAATCTAGAATTGAAGAACGTCTATATAAATTTTTCTCTGTCTGTCCGTTTGATTCGTTTTCTGTTTTAATTTATAGGAATCTACTCGGTCAATCTTTCTTAGATTTTAATGGGCATGTGTTATGATACGATGCAGCGAACTAAGTATAGTTGTAATTATTGATATGGATTTAGGATGAATGTTGATTAATCACCACAATACCACCTTTAATCAAAATGGCTAATTTTGCAAAACTGTTATATGAGTCTTTCTTGTAAGAATGTACAGCGAACACTGTATAATGGTATACATTTCTTGCACAGGTAGGGATTAATAAGGATTGTGAGGAATTGATGGGCATTTTCTATCAAAATACCAGATTAGTGTACACATTTGGCATTAATCATTCATTCTATAAAACGGACTATAACTTTCTGCAATTATTTTGTTTCCATATCAATAGTTTTACTTTGATGATTCCATATACCTGCATGAAGAAACGTAGCTTTATATATAGGTTTATCGGCCTAGTATTGTGCTTTGCGGCCATTTTGCCGATGGGCAATTCAAACGCTTCAAATGCCAGCTGAGAGTGATGATAAACAAATGCAGATAGCTTCTGGCGAAGTGGCGTGCGTTGCGATGCATATGCAAAATCGTATTTCCCGCCCTCAGGCAGAGATCTGTTTAGCCGCAAGGAAGGGCCGTAGTCAACGATACCTACATACTTTGTTTCGGTTGACGACGCGGGTGACCTCTTCCTTTTCAATGTCTATTCTGTAGACCCGGATGCTATTCGCTAATTGCCTTCCGCATTCATACGAGACAGTCTACAGTTAACGAGAGGCTGGAATACACAGTTTCTTTTACACTTATAAGTAAACATTAATGTTTATGTGTATGTACGAACGCTAGTGGCGTGTTGTAATTTTTGAAATCACAACATAGTGTGACGTGCTCAAGTTCTCTCAGGTGTACTGAAATAATTTGGGAAAGGTATCAACCCACATATGTTCTTTGCAATTCTATGTTACCTGATGCAACATTTACCCTTGTCGCTTACAGTCGGATACCTCGGAAGGATACATTTATAGAGTATTACATTCAAAAATAGTACTCAGCCGAATATAATACATAATTTTATAAGAGTTGGACTTAACTAATAAAACGTTAACTTTTAATTAAAGCCCAAATTTATAAATAAACACAGTGACTTTCTAGACTTCCGCTACGTCCGACTTTTCTTTTATAATCCGATGCTTTTGTGAAAATAATTTGATTTTCATCTAAAGTGTAGGAGGATTTGGAGTTTCTGATAATAGAAAAGGGATTGCTATGTTTTGTGTTGGAAGCTACTTATATCATAGATTTTTTTACTGATTTATTTAGCTGTCAGTGGCATTATTTTTATTTGCTTAAATCAATTGATTACATTCCTTGTCTTGAGCAATTATCATAAAAAACAACTAAGTGTATGACATAACTTATTTACTGGAGCCATACATTACTCTTTAGCGTTTTACTTCTTGGCAGCATCTGTACGTTAAGGCTGGAACTTAATATGTTATGTTGCGTATCCCACTAAGGAAAATAACTGCCTGTTTTTGGTTGTATTAATCTTATGTAGAAAACACTCATCGTGCTTTCACATCTACTCTTTCGTATTCCTATATGATAATCCGCTGAACTGTGATGGTTTCACTAGAATCTGTGTGTCAACTAAGGTATTCCATACACCATATCGTCGTGTTACCTATTAAATAAGTAGTAATTAAGACTCGTCGTTAAAAGCATGTGAGTTGGAAATAGTCTTGTCGAAAACAACCCCCAAGTACTACTAGCTTTATTTCTACTCCTTCCAACATTGTTTTTTTTTCTCTCTCTTGCAATTGTCCTTCTCTGTGAAGTCCCCCTGGCTCTTATCCCTAATGCTTTGCATAATATTGACAACAAAATCTAGTCTTGTTACAAACGCTATAAATAGTTTTCCTTTTTACTCTGTGTATCTAAAAATAAACCGTCCAAATCGTAACATGTAATATAGTTTATAATGTGTTCATATATTTATAAGTCTATACAGATGTTTTATGTCTCCGCTCGATGTGTGGTATATTTAATGTTTACTAAGATGTGTATATATTTAAAATGTATATCCGATTCTTTGGTGGTGAGTGTATATATAGGGCATAAATTATTTATAATATGGGGTCTTTACAATAATAGGGATCGCATACAGTTCTCCCAGGGGAGTAAGAAAAGGACAATTGGGAAACATATCATATCCATCTGGTGTTATCTTGATTTGACAGATCCTTGCTAAATGCTACAAATAGAAGTTCAACGACGAGATGTCTTAGTTGTATTTAGAGCAGATTTATTCACAGGTGTTTCCTGGTTGTAGAGCTGAACGCTAGTCCTATATATTTACGATTGATATTTTCCGACGGTCTCCATGCTCGAGCTACTATGGTCAGTGACGCGTTTATCTCCTCTTGACTGCCAACTGTCAACACACAACTCTGTCAACTTTTTACTTATTTCTATGTATCTCTATTAACGGTGCAATCAGCACGTATCCTCACACGAGCTATGTCACGTAGTCATTCGTGTTTTTCTTACTTATCATTTACCTTTCCCCGAAGATAAATTTCCTGGAAACTATTTTAATGTAACTATTTTACTTTTCCCTAGTTATTTAGTATTGACGACGTTCATTCAGTTATGTAGATATTATTTTCATTCTTATTAAGATATTTCTAACTTAAACAAAAACAAGGTTCGTTGTTATTTTCTGGAAGCCAATATGATTCAAAACGTTCATTTAAATAAATGTAATATTTAATAAAACACTTTAGTTCCAATTGTTGCGATGACTTAAAGAAAATCAAAAAATAAAATTAATAGAATATTAAATGATAATACAATGGACATGAACCCAATTAAAACAATAAAGTAATAAGCAGAATATGTAAGTTAAATAATAAAATAAACCGTCAGCTGTTGAAATAGTTATCACACAATTATTAAAGAAAAAAAAATCTAAATCGAAACAGTTTCAAGATGTGCATCATCCGGAATATTGCTTTAAATAACAATTTAACAAAATACATTCTCATCATTTCTAAATGTCCTAAATTATTACCTTCAATATTTTAACTTAAAAAGCTGAAAAACTACTAAAACATAAGTGGTATTATTAAAATTAACAACATGTCCTGATCCAGTATTTGTTTTCAGCATAGTCACTTCCATTCTCTGTACTACGCTACTTGCGATACAAGATGACTAAACACGAGCGTTTAGAGAGTACTTTGTTATTGAAGGCCGTTCCACGAGTGAGAATTTTATTTATTTATCTCCAAACGTGTCGGGAATTAACAGACGCTCTTATGCTTCTGACGGACGTCTATCAGAGAGGTTTGGTTCTTTTCACCGTTAATAAATACAGGACATTGATTAATTATGGATGTAATGGGCGCATAAGTTCAATCACCATAACAATGCAATTTGCAATCCCGTCTGAATCATAAAGCGGAATTAATGAAGGAGACGTTACAGTAATGTATTTTATAGTGGGAGCTATACAAATTAGTAAAATTTAAAAATCCATAATCTATATTAAGTTAGGTTTTTTTCCTGGCACTTATACTGACCACCTTTTCTTTTTCATTATATATATATATATATATATATACATATATATATATATGTATATGTATATGTATATATATATATATATATATATATATATATATATATATATGTATATAACCATGGATATGCGAGCGATTAAAGAAAGTTAACTGATTTGCATATTAGTTCATTTAACGATTATCCGCAGTCTATGCATTCATAGGATCTACATTGTTCATGATTGCATAGCTTTTAAGATTCAAACATTTGAGCGCGCACAAGTGTTTATTTTAAATATAGATATTTGTATACACACACACACACACACACACATATATATATATATATATATATATATATATATATATATATATATATATATATATATATATATAAGAATTCCCACACTCAAACAAGACCGGAGCTCACAAGGCCCATGACAGCAAAAAACCGGAAGTCTAAGACTCGAGTTTCGCCCTTATTTGGGCTCGTCAGTGAGACATATTCGAATTCGGAGTTCGAAAGCCGAAACTCTTGCATGCAAGGCGAGTAATCTGCCATATGATCAAACGCATCACACACAGGAAATTCTATTAACTAACACAGGTCAAGCCAACTACAGCTAAATCCGATTATGGACTAAACTTACTTCGTCTCGAACAAGGGATGTGGTCATCCAACCAGGTATAAACCAAGCCGATGTCTCACAAGTAGCAATTTTATATTTTCTAGAACGATACCATCCAACATGAAAACGTAGCGAGCAATTAGTAATAACATTTTCAGAATTTAAAATATTATACAGTTATTTCCACAGTAAAACAAGATCGGAGCTCACACCGGCCATGACATCCAACAAACTGGAAGGCCAAGACTCGAGTTTCGCCCTCATAATGGCTCAGCAGTTAGACATATCCGAACTCAGGATTAAAAACTTGAACCTCTTGTCTATGAGCCGAGTACTCTAAAGCATGTGCAAATGCGCCTCACACAAGAATGTCTATGAACTAACGCAGATCAAGTAAAAACGTCATCACTCTTGTGAGCTGCGACGGTGTTTGATGGTGGAAATTATTATATAATATCTCACATTCAGAAAATTATATATATATATATATATATATATATATATATATATATATATATATATAAAATATTGACATTGTGTGTGTATACGGAAGATCACTGCCAAACCCCTGTGTCAAGTTTTGGTATACAGATTTGAAACTTAATATATAGTGTATTTGGTCCTGTGAAAAAAAATCGATCTTGTTTTTAGCCGGAAAAATTGCTTCTTAGATGTCAAAAAAAAAAAAGATACCCTTGACAAATCGACTAAACCTATTATTTGTAAGCATGCGCAAATGGATATTTATACCTTTTACATCCATATTCCGCAAGGATATCTGTGCGTATGGACATTGCGCGGATTATTATCGATATAGCTGCTGACCTCTTTTATTTAGTATCGATTCTAGCTGATGGCACCGAAGTTATTAAACATTAATCGTATTACTATATACGATATACAATATAATAACGAATAAGATAATTAGCTCTATAATACCTATTTACTTGCCTCCCCATGAGGAGAGAGTTAGACACAAGATCGGTTTTTACTGTGGAGAAAACCCAGCGCCCTAAAAAGGAACAAAAATAAATTGGCTTTATAATTATGAATACAACATTTTCATGAATTTAAATATAATCTTCATACGTTTTTAACGGACGAGTAACGCCGGGCAGCCTGGTATTTTTTTTTATTTAAGTTACTCGTATATATGGGTTGCGTTATAAAATGTATTCCTCCTTCATAATCTATTCTAGTCTCATTTAGTATAAATGTTTCTTTTTTTGTTTATTTATTTAATTTATAATAGCTTTCCTTATAAAAGAATGCTAGTTGCATTTCGCTTCTGAGAGCTGTTTACAAACACAATCCAGTATGTTTGTAGTTTATGATCTTTTTATTGATTTTTTTTATTCTACTGGTAAGCCACTTCGTTACAATGTCGTAAAATACATTAAAATATGATATTTTAATTCAGGCAGACTTTGTATTTCTTATTATGGAGTTCATTCTCTACTTATGTTTATATTGTACTCAATATATACTCAGTCATAATTCCCAGGTTTAAAAAAAATATGACTTAAACGCCCTTAGCTAGAATTGAAATCACATCGTTTAGCGCTCCAGTCTTATTCGTGTTCATCTGAGTTACATTGATACAAATGTAAACACTTAAAACATAATGTTCTTCAAGACACTTCTACGTACCTGAATAAATTTATTTTTGTTTAAACTTCTTTTAAAATGTGTTTTTACATTCAAAACAAACTTAGTGTTTCCTCTTTAAGTAAGGATTTATAAAATGGCTGCCCACTAACCCTACCACAAGGATCTAAGATAAGCGCTCAAAATTGGAAACCCATAGCTTAATGTGAACAATCGATTGAAAATGCAATGCTTTAAAAGAATGTTGTTTAATTTTCGATTTTTGAGAGTTGAGCAAGAATGGACCGGAAATGAGTATTATTTTACGTTCGTTTCATGTGCGAAACAATTTTCCTACGCGGACATTTAAAATAATTGTTTTTTCTTCAAGGTATGAACATTTACGCATGCGTAAGTAAAACATGGTTTCTCGACTTACGTCTACAAATGTCTAAAAAAAATGTTTAATTTTGTCCGCTTAGCAGCTATTTTTACCGGTTAATATCAAATTGCATTTGTTACCGGAACTATTTTTTTATATTTGAAGTTTAAAGTTTGTAGACTAAGAATTGACGGAATAGTTTATTAGAGACTGACCCGCACAAATTAGGTAACTTTTATATAGAGATGTAAATAATTATTACTATTAATATAACTGTATAATAATTACTATAACTATTATAGGGGATTATGTGTGAAATCCTCTAAAAATATTGACAGAAAGAAAAACAATTATTTTAGTATTCAGAGTGGAATATCAGGTTCGAATATAAATTAAACGTGAAATAATCGGTATTCTGTTTTTGGGATGCCAGCATGCCACACCCCAGACGCCAGATTCAAATCTACCATTTTGGTTCGCCAAATAGTACGCAAAAGGTGCGCAAAATGTATGCCAGTGCGCCAAATTTCATTCTGAAAGTCCGTTAACTATCACAAATGTGTTTTTGCATAATAACGTATTATTTAGAAATACACTCTTAACAATAAGAAGAATTTCTGTTAAGTATTCTGTACCTTCGATTCTTTGTAAAATGTTCATATTTTTCTCATAATTGGTTGATTATTAGATTGATTTGTTTTACTGTAAGAAAAACAAATTGCATATAATACTATTAATACAAACAATAATAATAACAATAACAGCAGAAGCAAATATGTTAATCCCTTTACGTAAATCTCTTCCTCAAAATGGGATTCTACATTTTAAAATAATTATGAGGCGCAAAGAAAAACAAACAATTATTTTAAATGTTCGCGTAGGAAAATTGTTTCGCACATGAAATGAACGTAAAATAATACTCATATCCGGTCCAAGCTTGCTCAACTCTCAAAAATCGAAAATTAAACAACATTCTTTTAGATCATTGCATTTTCAATCGATTGTTCACATTAAGCTATGGGTTTCCAATTTTGAGCGCTTATCTTAGATCCTTGTGGTAGGGTTAGTGGGTAGCCATTTTATAAATCCTTATTTAAAGAGGAACACTAAGTTTGTTTTGAATGTAAAAACACATTTTAAAAGAAGTTTAAACAAAAATAAATTTATTCAGGTACGTAGAAGTGTCTTGTCTTTGGTGACAAATATTTGTCGAGTATTTGTTTATGATTTCTCTTCCTTTTTTTGTTAATTACCGTAAAAATGCCCCAATCGCATTCTTCTTTTTGAAGTACGTGTTTAAATTTAAATGTAGATATATGTTCTTTTTTACTAAAAAAATCTTCAAAATGTTTTCTCTTTATGTGTCTTTTTAAAGATTTTGATGAACTCATCTGGGATTTGTATCAAGATTTTTCTAGGGTGTCCAAAGAGAAGAGCCATAAAATTAATTATTTAAGAATATCCGTAAAGAGACATCACCAATGTACAGCTGGTGGCAACTAGATGCAAAAAGTGTACAAAGGGAATAGTCAAGGTATCTCTCAACAAATAAAATAAATTATGCTCTAGGAATCAATGTTAAATCAGTGAATGAGATTTATAACCAATTCTGTGGAACTTCTCAGTCTTATGTTATAAATGAACAAATTCTAATTAAAAAAATGGGCTTGTGTCATTGTTATTGTAAAAGATAAATGAAAAAGAATCGGTTTGGAATCGCAAATAAGGCCATAAATTTTCCGATTCCGATACCCCCAAAAGTTCTGTTATTTCCGATAAATCGCCCCAACACTAATATATATATATATATATATATATATATATATATATATATATATATATATATATATATATATATATCCGACTTCTGAATATGTACAGCATTTAGTATGATCCCATAAAATAATATGCACTTATAATTTGCTGTATTGTTTCTGTTTATTATTTTGGCAAATAGTATTTTTTTTTTTGGTTTTTACCTATTGACTTTTTGATTTATAATATACAATTATTTATTTTTCTTTTGTTTTATTACGAACTGCAAATTACGTGTAGAACGTTATGAGAGTTCTGCATTTGCTAAACCGAAGATGAACTACTTATAATTCAATAAAATTATGAGTGTTGATTAATTCCTTCATTCAGACATTTTTATATTAATCAATAAACCCAATCAATCAAACAATGTATATATATATATATATATATATATATGTGTATATATGTATATATAAATATATATATGTAAATATATATATATATATATATATATATTCGTTATTATATTGTATAGTGTTGAAGACTTTGCTGAAAAGAAAATCACACTTTTCCTACAATTGCTAATATTTGTTCGCCAGTGGTTGCCAAAAGACACATAAAAGACAGTAGAGGCCAGGGTTTTACATCACAGATTTTTCATTATTTTAGATGCATGTAAACCAAAGACTGGGGGGCATCTCCCAGTAAATAAAACGCACCTGCAAATACCGACCTGAATATTTCCACGCGTCGACACGGTTCATAAAGTGCTTAGCCTTCCCAAATGTAACCTATTTCATACTGGTCAAGCTCATTGTTTCCCAACCTCGGTGATTTTGCGAGAAACGCTGTGTCCACATTAATATTACGTATATATATATATATATATATATATATATATATATATATATATATATATATGAATATATATTTATTTATAATTATTTACTATAATATATACCTTATATATAATTATTTACTATAATAAGTATACAGACACGAGTGTTAATAATTTAGGGAATCACCAGTGAAGGGTTTTACAATTAACCCCAATCGGTAGATTCGAACCCGGAGGCAGAATCCATCCCTGACTCCATTAGCAAGTACCTAATCCATACGACTAGAGTTAACCGTGAGAAATGCTGTTGAATTTAAAGATTTATATTCTAAATGCTTTAAACGTCTGTTAGAATGATCTAATACTTATATGATGATTTGCCCACAAGACTTTAATTCAACTGAAAGTGCTCAACCGTAAGAAACGATGTTCCTAAAGGGGCTAACATAATTATTTACTATAATATTTATTAAATATTAATTAAATTATATATATATATATATGCATATATATAACTACTTCATTTAATCACATGAATTAATATATGAAATTATAAATTTATACGTAATCTTTAAGTATTTACTTCAACAGTGCTTAATACGTAGGTAGAGGTAGGATACAGATGTATCCTAGTGTGGATGAAACGCGAAATATTCTGTGTAGCTTAATCGCCATATATATTTTATAACTTACTACCTACTACTACTACTTATATATAAAAAATATTCATTCATTCCCGGGTGAAATTCGTGTCTCGAATTAAAATGGCACCATTAAGGAGACGTAGTGAAACACGACACACTCGGCCACCTAGCGGTTGCATCTGCAAACTTGTGACTTAGATTTTCGCTCGTATGTAGGGGAGAATTTTTCTATGAACTCATCTTGTATCTCGAATTTCTCGTAACTCATGTAGTTCCTAATCGGGGGTCCACTGTATATATAATTTTCCGAAAGCTTTTTATTTGTAGTAAATTGTTAGAAGCAAGAGGGAGAGATTTATTTTCCTTTAGCTAATTATTTACTTGTTGCCTTACCCTCTAATTTACAGTCTTTGGTGATGCACATTGAAATACATCGAAATAACATTCGCCATAGATTATAATCGTTTTTAGTTCATTAGCAGTGTCTTATATGCACGGCTTCTAAGGAAAAATTGACTTAAAATTTAGTTTTCTCTCGACTTAAAATACGTTATATCATCATCATCCGTCGTTGTCTAGAACCTGTGTGGTCCATTAGTTTACCTTTTGACACCAGCCGTGATTCTGTTGCCCATATATCTGCATATAATTCCAGGGAAACGAATATGTTTCATTCAGATCTGAGTTGTCATGCTCCTTGTTTGAATCTTGTTTATCACTAGGCAACTTAACAGTTAACGGCGTAATGTGTAACACAGAGAGTGTTTTATACAATTTACTAGTCTATTGTGGCTTGTCCATAACATAAAAATATGTTTAAAAAACATATATTTGACATACTTGCATTCGAAACAATTATTTAAATAAAAAGACATTCCTAACTTCTAGCCGTATAGAAATATTTTCTTTTATTTCAAGGCACGGCAGTCATAGATTTCATGATAGTAAAAGACACAGGCATTTTATTTGCTTTCTTTTTTGACAAAGTCAAAACTGTACACATCTTCATTATTTTAGAGTCTTCAAGAAACAGATCAAAGACGACTCAAAATAAAATGCTGACAAACGTTAAAGCAACAAAGAAAATCTATGAAAGAAACTGCAGTTTTAGGAGCGCTGCATTGAATAAACAGTGAATTGAAATGTCACTGAAAAGTCGGTTAACTTAGAAGCCAAGAAACTCGAGACTGACGCATTGATTTTTTCATGCGGCGAGCTCAGCTGTACCTTTTGTTAAGCAATGATTTTCCAAGTGGTCTGACGTTGGAAAAATAATTCGTTTGTTTTACGCGTTTGAGCGTCTTAAACCTGCAAATTAACGGCAAATTGGAAGAGTCGGAAAGTTAAATGGTTAACGATTTGCGGAAAACTTCGTTAAATGCTCACGGAAAAAACAAAACAAATGCCGAACTGCATCAATGTAGTCAAAGTGAATATGCGCTTGTCCAACATGCTCCTATCATTACATAAGCAGATTTAACGACTATGAAAAAAGAAACAGGGGCTTACTCTTTATAATAACTGATAACCTAAATGAAAATCAAAATAATAATGTATGTACATATAAATTTCATATGTAAGAGACTAAACATAAAATCAGATATATCGGAATCTGTGTTTGTCCAACGCGATTCAATGATCACGTACGCAAATTTAATGTTTATGAGCAATTAATAATCTTATTAATTAGTGAATATATAAAAAGTAAGGAAACTATTACGAGTATCAATTTAAATTTACATACGTTGAAGATAAGAAATAATCTCAAAAATTCATAAGTTGAATATGGAATAATATATTTTGTCTTTAATATATACACAAGAATATTACATTATTATTATTGGCTCACCTGGAGCTTTCACACGAGTTAGCAAACGATCTGATTGGAGGCCTGTGGTGTTCTCTGGAAGCTGAGTGACAACAAGTCTCCCCAAACGTCCAACCCTCTTCTCCTCCTTCGATAGCATTTGCAAATACATTTGTATCATCGCAACAGCCTCTTACCATTGATTTATCGCTGGCAGTGGCCATTGGTTTATACTGGAATTTGAGTGGCACTAAGCCTCCCCAAGATCCCAGTTCTCTTCGCACTTGTTCAGCGGAGGTCTGGCCAGTGCTCCCTCCTCGGTCCTTCCATCCTACTTGACCCTTCTCGGCTCTTTGTAATCACTTTTTTTTGGGGGGGCGGTGGTGAAATAATGGAGATATGCATGATGGGGGGGTGTAGAACATGTAGATTTGCAGTTTCGGTGTTCTTCATTCCCTGTAACCTTTCTTCGTTATATTGTGTTATTCTCCGCATCCAAGGGTATTATTATTATTATTATTATTATTATTATTATTATTATTATTATTATTATTATTGCTGTTGTTGTTGTTGTTGTTGTTTTTGAAACAGAGCATATACGGTAACAGATAAAAAGTGTTTTTAGCAATAATTTTACAGCCTCACATCGATTATATTTTTATTCATTTTCTTTTCTATTATTTATGACTTCTTGAATAGCATTGTCTTCATTTTCATCGATAGGAAAAGAAGGATAATTAATCATCCATTACTCATCATACGCAATTAAGATGAATTAAAGTACGGATTGTAAATAATCTGGTGAACCAATTAGTACAAACATCACATTAGGACATCATCACATAAATACATACGTAAAGAATGTAGGTGCATTTTCCAATGAATTAGCGGCGTGTTTAGTAAATTTGTTATTTGAATATAACGTTTTGCCTCATCACTAGGGCTATTACATAAGCATATTCTGATCATTCTTTTTACTCTCGAATATGGATCCGACACAGTTAGACACACCTAATCAACCAAGAACCACATCACTCTATAAAAATACATAACATATATTAACTGATACATACTCGAGAATCAAAATAATAAAAATACTATTCTCTTGTCATAGTTCTCATTATCACACGGGGGTATCCTTGCTGTACCTCCTTTGATAACTTGATGTCAATCTGTATTTTTCGCTTTCAACAAATCAACTTTGATTTGTTTGCGCTCTCATAATTGGTTGTAACATAAGTATAATAAATGTTTCATTAAATTTATATTCATCTAATATGAAAAGTTATTGGAAATGATGTTGCCCATGTTTGAATTACAATAGTTTACCAGGAATGCGTCATATAACAGAATCTGTCGTTTAATAATGCCATCTTGCTGATTACCGGCCATCTACGCATGGCTAAATCACATAATACTTGAGTATTTTAGATGCTGTATGCCATCCTTTTCTATTAAAAATGTTTACAAAGATTTTCCGAACTTCTGTGAGAATATATATATTTATATATATATATATTATTACATTTTCACCCCAAACAAGGCACATTGCCACTTTGGTGTATGGGGATACTATTAGGGGCACCAACTACTGGGGCACTATGTTGGGATTTGGGCAGTAAGATGCCGGTTCACGTTACACTTGAACTTCTGCATATCAGTACAATTAGGGAAGCAGGGACCTGGAATGGAATCCCAGAGTCTAGCGGTTCTGGGGAAGAAACTACTGGAATAGAAATATCTTTTACATCTAGGGATCTCTACTGTGTGGGGGTGGGATTTAGCTGCCTGGCGGGTTTGTCGAGGGTGTCTTCGTCGTGGGGGCACAAGTATCTGCAGTGCGTTAGAACATTCACAATTAAAATACTTGTAGAACTGGCAGAGGCATGCAAGGTTTCGTCGATGGGGCAGAGGCTGAAGCTTAGATGTCAGTTCAGGGCCTATCAGATTTGCGACTCTCTTTTGAACCTTGTCTATATATTTCATCTTTATTGATTTAAAAAAAAAATTGTTTCAACAATGTTTTCTTGTGTTAGTAACGAGAACGTAATTTCCCGATTTAAGAAGTCATAACAATGTTTAAAAAGAAATCAGCAAGGAACACATATTACAGTAGTGTGATACAAAAGATTTAATCATATTTATATATTTTTGCTCATTGTTAAAAAAACCGAGGTTATAATTATGCTGTACGTAGTGGCTATTTAGGCACTGTATTATGAAGTGCATTGTTATAATATTCCCAATTGCCGAGCAATTATGATGCGTTATTTCCATTAAAAATACTTTGGCATAGGTGAAATAATTTTTTTTACATTTTTTGGAGCAGCTCAAAGTGTAAAAAATATTTATTAAGTAGGAAGTATTTCTGAACAAAGAGAACGACTCAACAGAACCGAATTTCCTCAAACTGATAATAAGTATGTATGTTTAATTAGCAGCTACTTTTAAAGACAAATTAAATATTACTACGCCACCTAGCTTTATCTTTAGAAAAGTTATGAATCACAATTTAAATTAAAATAGTCGAGTGGGTTGGATTCGCAATCTTTCTTTATATACATTTTTATTTCAGGTTAACCAAAATTGCGCACTGACATGACAAGTTTACTAACAGTTTCTTGGGCCTGTAATACTTTTTTACTCGGTCATGACGAATTGAAAGCAACTGCCTTGTTTGTCACATAATCCCTAGAATATTGACATGATTGACAAATTGACTTATTCAAGACCCCCTTGTTTGGTGCATCGCTTTCCCAAGAAGTGAGACACTTTAACCTCGTTAGGTAAACACCCAGAATATTAGAGGTAGGGTAACAAGCGTTCCACCTTGGTTAAGGGTACCCTGGAAGGGTGTAAGACCTGGCCGATCATCTACATAAGTTAGTACAGATGTCCACTTACCTAGATTCATTGTTCCTAGTGATTCTATATTGTCATTCATTTGGTATCGGCTAGACTCATCAGTATATAAATTCGGCGATCAAATTAGAACAAGTTTGTCATCGTGATAATGTTGTAACGAGATAGAAATCGAAATACCATTAGTTCGTTTTTTTTCTTTCGCTGGTTGAATTATAGTTTCCATCGACTTGATCTCTAAACTGTTTCTGCATCTGGACTCAACTTTTTGTACTCCGCTTCCGTGTGTCTATTATAATAGCTAATGACATAGTTGATTTGAACTCTGGCAGTTACTTACCACAGGTATTTAACATACATGCGTACTATTATTTATATGTTAATGTGTATTTTTTTCGATTTCAACAAATTAATACGTCTTTGTTGTGTTCATAGAATTAATGTGACATTCGAGAGATAACATGATTGAAGTCAATGCAAATTTAATTAACTATGTTCTTGGACTGCTGCTTGAATATATGAAGACTATATTTAACCTTGCTACAAAATATCACAAAAACATTTACTAAAGATAAGTTTAACAATAGCAGAACCTACTATAAAGTTTTATTTATTTGATACATCCATGAAACCCCAAAATGAATTCAGTCTATTGTAAATTTTCCAGTGCAACAAGTATAGCCTAGTATTAATAAATTAACACAGAGTCTATCACAATATGCAAGAGTAGACGGTTGTTTATCTAGTTCCTTATGTAATCTAATATACCAAAGTTCTACAATGAATGGTTACGACGATAGTATCCCATTGACTACCATACCGTCATTAACTCTAATCTAAGTAGTTACTCCTTTGTAAAAAAGGTCGAATCTGAGTTTAATATAGGTTGAACTACGATCCGTGTGACGACAATACATACTGGTACTTTTTACTTGGATGTTCGACAATAGTGACCCTAATTATCCCTTATTGAGTTGTCTTTGAGCCTTGATAAACGGTAGCACCTGGCAAATTACTTTGTGCTCTTGCAAACATCTAATAAGTCGAATAGAAGGTTATTTCTCGATTTCAAATTTATGTAAATAGCCAACTATAAAATAGTAAATATTTGAAAAGTTACCCCTTTCCAAACGCTTTATAAAACGAATATAGCAAACAGTATTTTTCAAAACTTATTTCATATTCTTATGAATAAGCACATTAGAATATGATACTCCAATTTTGTAGATCATCATAGACAGAACCAGAACCAAACAAAAGTAAATATGGGTCTCAAATATAATGTATCATATTACATAGACTTTAGATGATTCAAACTTTTTCAATCGCCGTTTAATTATCTGGTCAGACAAATATAACTTATTTATCTACGTAACCTACTCATCCATAGCCTGAACGCTTTAAATGTAAAATTCACACAGAAATCATCTTAGAATAGACGTGAAGTTAATGAAGTTACCAAGATAACCTGGGGAAACGAGCTTTGGTCTTCAAGTAATGTAATTACAAATAAGACTGCTTGTCGAACTGAAATAAGTCGTGCGTTAGAAAGTGCTAATTCAGTAAATTAACTGAAATAATCGTAAGCCAATTTTAAAAGAAACTTGGTCCTATTATAACCTGCAGGTAATTGCCTATTTGATAAAAAACATGGACATGTATGTAAATAATATATAAGTATAATTAGACTACTCAGTCTATATTATCCTTCAGCCTAATATTTAACAAAATAGTCCTCAAGGTAAATAAAATTCTAAGCCAATATATTACACTTTAATTAATCCGATTTAAATTAAATGAAAAATATGTCGACATGATTATGAAACAATGAGTCGTATCATATATATATATATATATATATATATATATATATATATATATATAAATATATATATATAAATATATAATACCACGGCCACCTTGTTTCAGAGCCATGTCGACACGTTACACACACACACACACACACATATATATATATATATATATATATATATATATATATATATATATATATATATACACGGTATAACAATGTTGACACACTCGGTCTCAACAGATAATTGAAGTAAAGAAATGTTAAGTCGGTCTAGTACCAAATGCGTTAACAATTGGGAATACTAGACACTGTATATGCTCTCCGCTATTCACGGCATTGTTTCGAGTCGTCCTGAATCTCCACTTGTTACTGATATAAAGCCGTTTCAGAAGAGGTGCTGTAGTAGAATCCATAACTATTTCCACAGAAAATCCACACACAGGCACCTTTACAATGGATATCCATAGTCAGTAGTCAGTCAATATATATATATATATATATATATATATATATATATATATACATATATATATAGGTATTTTATTATTATATTAAATAATTATGTCACCTCCTTAAAAAAAACTCGTTTATTATCGTTGAGCACTTCTGATGAATTAACTCGGTAAATTAAGCAATTATCCATTGATTATTATATAATGATTAGGTCACTCTTACTGCTTTAAAGGATATTTAAAAATAAAATGTTTAATTTCAACGGTATTTCAAGGGGTGTATCGTAGCCGAATAGATACGGTCTTTGCTAATCAAGCCAGAGATGGCGTATGTTTCCTGGTTCGAATCTATCCACTGGTGTTGATCCCAACACCCTGTACTGAAGATTCCCGAAAGGATGAACTACTAGTGTCTGTAGGTATTTAATTAGTATAGTAAATAATTATACTAGCATGGGTGTCCGGCGTTGCCCGGGTTTTTGGAGTTGTATGCTGAGCAAAAAAAAGGTAAATTTCTTAAACTTTGACCTCTATATGGGCCCTTAAAATTTATTGTATTGGGTTCAAATCAAGTTATTAAGGTAGATCCTTGTCCAAGGAAACTATATCTAAAACTTCAAGTGTTTAGACCCAGAATTGTTGGAGGAGTTTGGTAGGGTTCTCAAAAGTAAACATGGTTGAACTTTGACACCTTAACACCCAAATTTCTGGCCGAAAACTGATTACATAGATTTTTCCAAATCTCAATTAAATGTATATCAAATTTTGAGTCTGTGGACTTAAAATTAACAGAGTTATTGCGAAGGAAAATGTACACAGACAAACAGACAGACACACATACACACATACACGTTCACCTTCATAGATGTACTAGTATTTCAGCCCAGCGTTTCCTGAGTGTTTGGAGGATATACTGAGCAAAAAAAAGGGTCAATTTTTTAAACATTGACTCAAATTATGCCCCCTTAAAATTGATTGTTTTGGGCCCAAACTAAGTTATTTAGTTATATCCATGTCCAAGGAAACTATCTCTAAAATTTCAAGTATTTAGACCCAAAATTGTCGGAGGAATTTGGTAGAGTTCTCAAAAGTCAAATCGTTGAACTTTGACCCCATTAACAGCAAACTTTCTGGCCGAAGCCCGATCACATAGATTTTCCCAAACTTCAGTACCCTGTATATCAAATTTCGAGTCTGTAGACTAAAAATTGACAGAATAATTGTGTAGAGAAATGTACACAGACAGACAGACACACAGACAGACACACAGACACGTTCGCTTTTATAGATATACTAGCATGGGTGCCCGGCGTTACCCGGGTGTTTGTGGGTGTATGTTTAGCAAAAAAAAAGGTCAATTTTTAAAACTTTGACCTCTATTATGACCCATTAACATTTACTGTTTTGGGGTCAACTCAAGTGATTAATTTAGACTCATATTCAAGGAACCTATATCTAAAATTTCAAGTGTTTAAACCCAAAATTGACGGAGGAGTTTGGTAGAATTCTCAAAGGTCAAATCGTTGAACTTCACCCAAATCTCAGTACCCTGTATCTCAAATTTCGAGTCTGTAGACTAAAAATTGACAGAGTTATGATGTAAGGAAATGCACACATACACACAGGCAGCCACACAGACAGCGACACAGACACCTTCTACTTTATATATATATATATATATATATATATATATATATATATATATATACACACACACTAGCAGGCAAATTCGAGGTTGTCCCGTATTGAATGAGGATCAATAAATTGTCCACCTTCCCATACGTTTATAGTCATCGAAATTCGCGTAATCACCCATTTTTAATAGTATGTATTGATGTATAGAGATCTTGCTCTAGTTATGGATGCCTCTTTCCGCAACACACCGGGAAGAAACTTCACATGTATCCCGGCAGTTACTTAGGTCAGAATACATTGTATTGTAAATTGCAAAGTAGTCCAATATATCGTTCACATTAGCTTTTTCCTTGGTCAAAGTTATGAACCTGTTTAAGTGGTCACAAGGAAATAAGAACACGGGGATAGTGCTACAAAATGTATCGTCAGAAACAGACAAAAATAAGGGATGTTCGTTCAGCCGACAACTACCTTTGGTTTGACCACTGGATAGCAACTCTAGCCATACATATTTGTCTTTAGCTATTTGTCTACGGATCACTTTATTCGTACGTAAGACAGTCCTCTAAGCTTATAACTCTTGGAATATGTATCGATGTCTTTATTTTAAATTTCAATGTCTCATATACAGCTTGAATTGCCTCTACTTCTTGGCGGTCTAATTGTTGAGAGTGATTTTTTTTTCTCCACCGCAAGTAATTAACGTTCAATGCAGCAACATAATTCCGCTTGTAAAATTATGTAAGGCAAGAGAGATTTACAGCTCCAGGGCGTTTTCACTAGTGTTACTAACGTGACGATATGTCCATTTTAAAGAGCGCAGTGGTATACGGTCTCATAGTTATTCCATATTGTGAAAAGAACGTTTGGTTTCTATTAATTTGCTGCGCGTCATATTCTTAAGTGAAGTTGACTCTCGGTAAGTAATGCTCCAATAATGAAAATATACAATTATAACCGGTACCTTTTACGGTATACCTAAGGTTTTTCCATCCGGTGTAAAAATTGCCCGCTATCGCATAGATACTTACGAATGGTTCGGTTGGCTAACGTCTCACCATTTTAGGGCTAACGGTAAAGTACCCTGCCAGGTTTGGTTTTGTATTTTTGGATTTGTAGTCAGCCACTGTTTTCGGCAAAGCATTATTTTTATTCGGTATATGATTGTTTAAGTTTGTTTTTGCCGTGCCTTTCGCCTTTTATGTCCTATGTTTTTGCCGTGCCTTTCGCCTTTTATGCTCTAATGTTAACAAATTCCTAATGAACCGCCCCCTTAAGTAAACACTTCATCAAATCTCCTCACTAACGTAATGTACTTGCAATAACCCTTATCCCTGCATTGCTTTTGAAATTATTTTTATTGTTTTTTTTTCTAATTTTATCTAATTTCTCATTCGTAGTTTTCACTGTTATTAATGAATAGAATTTACAACACAAGTTTAAATCGCCAAACTGTGTTTCTTTCATGTCGGGTAGATAGTTGGAATAATAACTAAAAACGTGGTATTTAATGAGGCATGGGAGTTCCATATTTTTCTTATGAAAATATAAATTTGATATTCATGATTTAAATCTAAAGAACGTAGACAGTATATCCCTAAAATTACAAATGCACTAATCGTAATTATGATAGTATAATATAATCCTCAGTTTTCAAATCTTTAGAAAATAGAAAATATTCACCGAAAAAATAACATGGTGACTATACAAATCAAACTTAATCCTTACCGTTTCTTCTCGTTTTTATTTTAATTAACATTTTCTATTATCTTTCAAATTCTTTGCTGATCGGGAGAATGAATTATTTTTTCGTTTTTCTTTATTTACTCGTAACATAAGTAAATACACAAATGAAAAGTTATGGAGAAAGAATAGGCGATGTTTATCGATAGATACGAAATAAAATTTACGATGACAAACTTTCGATCAATACGCTTCCAGCCGATGGGAGAGAAAACAAAACAGTCGACCGCTCAGTATCGATCGATTAACCGAAGATTTGGCAAAGAAATGAAGATCAGGACAGTGACTATAAAATCGATACACTCTAAAGCAGATTCGAAGGGAGCGGGGGTCGATCGAATTTCTGCAACCGCCGATGGAACGTGTCGTTACCTTGAGTTTCTTAGCTGATTGAAGATAAAGCAATCACGTATTTGAGATCTTCTTTCAAATAAACTGAAATTCTACACATTTTATCAGTTTGAAAAAAAAGACAGAAAAATAAAACCTCTTTAAAAGAAGAATGCAAAATAGATAACAAATAAGCTGTCTTTTTATTATATAACCTTTATGTTTTATACGAGCGATTAATTTATGGGCCAATTAATGTAGCCTACTAAAGAATTAAACTTTACCATATAACAATATAAAGTACATAATAGTTTGTTCCAAAATAAATAAGACTTTCCATTTTTAAAGTTCTCAGCTCTACCTATTATTCTATGATGTTAAATGGAAGACGTATTTTTCATTGTGTTTTTAAAAAAATCGTCCTAGAAAATTCATACAGCCATGCGATGCAAAGAGCTTAAAAGACAGAAACGGAATTACTGCAAAGCTACGAAATGCCTATTGGTTTTAGTTTTCAAAATAATATAAGTAAGTAGGAAGAAACGTGTACGTTGTGCAAGTCCTGGACAGAAGTTGCTGGTAAAAGGACTTGATTATTAACGTGGTATAAAAACAGTGTATAAATAATATTTTTTATTACATGAATATCCATTTTGGTAAAACCATTTACTGCGTAGAAACCCTAAGGAGACTAACGACTAAGTGAAAACCCTCCCTTGGACATCTGTCATACGCTACATGCTATTTTATTCCGGGGCATGGTTTCAGTGAAAGATCGAATTCTAATAAAGAACCTTGTTAATGCACACCAAATTAATAATCAGCATATTACCAAAAGCAGCAACAACAGCAACAACCTGGTTCACGTTTTTGATATCAATGTGTTTCACGTTCATATATATTGCGTGAATATACGGCATATTCACGTTGACACTACGGTTACCACTGGATCATCGAAGTTAAGCAACGTTAGAACTGGTCAGTACAAAACAAGTGAGCATTTACGACTTCCATGTGTTGTATGTGCTCTTCGGTTATCTCCAGATTGTTTCCAATTATCCTTTACCTCTCCTTGCAACTCGACTCTCAGTTACACGCGGATCTGCCCCTACAGGGGGTATAATTTGTCTTTCGAGACTGAAACCAGACATTAATTCGGTATTACGAGAAAGCAAGAAAACAAGTTTTTTTTTTTTTTCATGAAAATGTGAAACAGCTTAATGTAAGGAATTGAAAATAACTAAATATGATTATCACAAACACAGGAAACAACTTTTGACCGTCGGTTTCAAATAACCAAGGATAACGTCAGAATTAATACACGTAAGCCATAGGAAAGCAACTGCTAATTTTTGGAGCCATATACCAATGTGTTATCAAAACAAAATATAAATTAAGTTTATTGTGCAAATGAATCAAACAAGCTGAAACAAAAGCCGGATGGGATTAAAACGTTTTATAATTATAGTATATTCTGCTGGGTTCGTTTTATTTTAAGCATTTCTTTTCAAATATCGAAGGGGCTCTATTCTTGAGCTTACATTCAAACGCGATATCAGATAAGTATATATTTTAATATTCTTATACAGTTTTCTTGTATCACTCAAAGTGGGGGTTAGTAAAACGTTAGGAGTATTAATTGCCCTTAAATATTGAGTGGTTAACAACACAATATTTTATCTTCATGTTCGTTTTCTTTAGTGAAGTGTACAGCTTAGTGTAACTATTGAGAACATGACATAGAGAAGGTGCACTAATCTATGTACAAGCCAGTGTGCGGTAACCATACGCTCGGAGGTCCTATTTGAGCTTCAACTTTCTTGTAGGAGGAAACTATCCTCGTGAGAGCATCTAGCTTTCCCAAATGGCCAGTTCTAGATGGGTGACCGTTTGGGAAAGCTAGGCGCTCCGTGTACCCCTCTGAGTCGTAGACATCTCAGATTAGTATCTGGGGGCGCATTAATTTATCGGGAGAGATGCCCCTAGTATTCGTTAAGACATGCATCAAGGAAACATGCATCAAGGACATGCATCAAGGAAATTCTGATGTAAAACATTTAGGTCTACTGTATACCGTGTCCTGTGGCAGTCCTCTGCACTGAAAAAGATTAGCAATAATACCAAAATTGCCGATTGTTCCACTCAAAGCCTTCGCCACAATAAAAACACAAAATATATGTGTGGGTGCACGAGCAACTTAGTTGTGGCGGAAGTTCATACGTTAAAATCGACGGGAAAGCCATAATATATAATAGAACCATCTTATTGAAAATTAGTTCACATTCTCAAATAAACATTTAAAAAAATGTATTCAGAAGTATCCGGAAGTCATTACAGATGAAAGTGCACGATCTTAATTTCGGAAAATGCAATTTTTGTCATCAGAGAGAAGAGGTAAGAAAGATATACACTAAAATTTGCAGTTGAGGACATTATAAGAATCTAAAAGATGAATCAAATCATATTTGCACAAACACGGTTTTGTCAACAGTTTGGAGAAGTGTATTAATGTTCATAATCATTAAGATAGTAGAAACAAAGAAAAAATTGAATATAGAATACATATCAATTGAATAAATGGGTAAAATCCAGAAATGGCAGGTCATATTCAATAAAATGCATGAAGAATCCACAAGAGAAAGACAACAGAAAATTTTTGTACATTTTGAATAAAATTCAATGTCTTTTCTAAAATCGGAATATAGATAGTGGGAACATATTGAATTTTATATTAGCGCGGAAGACCCAAACTGTGGAGTAAAACTGTTATGGGCGGGAAAGTTCTTTTTACTGTCCTGGGACGATCATGTTTTTAAAATGACTTTAAAAACTTCTTTACGTGTAACAAAAATAATGTGAGTGATTTGCATGGAGATAATATTGTTCGATTCACGGCGATAACATGGACTAGCCAAGGGAAATCAATCATCTTAATACATTTCAAGCGTTATTGTGATTATTTCCTTAAGATTATTTTCAATATGGTGTTGACTATTCAAGCTTATATTTGTAAACAAAGCTAAGAGTTATAAGTTATTTATTGTACAGATAATGTATGTAATTCTTGTATATTTTTCAACTAACAGGTTGCAATCTTGTTCTAACTTAATTGCTAGTCATTCATTTAGATCATAGAAATGGAGCCGAATAATAAGAAAATGAAATAAACTCTCTCCATCTCTACTTTTAACTTGGTTTCCATGGCAAAGCTGATCGAAGAAAGATCAAATGTATCCATAAATTTAAAATATAATCGTAAAAATATACTTTTTCTTGCCGGGGTTTGTTTTTACTACTACCATTATTATTATTATTATTATTATTATTATTATTATTATTATTATTATTATTATTATTATTATTATTATTATTATTGTTACAACAATAACAACAAAGAAAGAGAAGAAGAAGAAGAAGAAGAAGAAGGAGAAGAAAGAGCCAACGCAGAACAAAATTTCGAAAAATGTGAAAAATGTGAAACGCCAAGGAGATGGTTGAGAAGACATAACGAACAACGCTAATGAGAATGTCGGGAATAGAGTAGTACATATCGAATAAAAACACTAACCGACATATAGAAACAGTAACGGAAGTAAAACACAAATATAGAATGAACACTACATGGAACCAAGAAAACTGGAGCCGTATAGTTGTAACTAAGCTACTCTTGCTATGCCTGCAGCAACCAGCACAAAACAAAATAGTCGTTAAACGTTGAGCAGGATAAAAGTATTCAGGAAAAATACACAAACCACGCTTCCTCTAAATGAATGCGAAGAGGACGCGAACACTGGTAAGACTTTTTGCGACGGAAATTCAAGTAATTCAAGTAGTCTTTCACAAGGATAATCAATGACAAGTGGTTGTTGCGATGATGCCAATTTATCTGCAAAGTTTACCAAAGCGTCCGAAAGTACTGGAAGTTTGGGAAAAATTGTTGCCACACAGGCTCCAAGGAACACCACCAATTATTGTCAGCGAGTAGTCTCTGATGATGGCCTTCGTGACAACTCCTTCTAGGTAACAATATTAAATAACAATGATAATAAATGATGTATGTTTAAACAAAAAAAAATGAAATATATTCTTTACGTGTGTCTTGTGTAACTGTGATTAAGCCTGTTCTTATTTGCTGGTGAAATATTACTAAATTTTTTATCACCATTTATTACAAACTTTATACCTATCTGTTGGCACATACAAATACAATTAGCATACGTGATTATATTGAATATTAGTCCTCATGGAATGCGCCAGATTACCCGATTGAACTAGAATGTAAGTGGTGGCGCTGCGATGTGTTACAATGTATTTAATGTTTTGAAAGTAAAATAAATGTAATGAAATAGATGTTTGCTAATTAGCAGAATAAGGTCCAATAAAATATGACGGTTAAAATTAAAACCAAAAACTTAAGCAAAGAGTCTTGAATTATGGATGAAGATAATAAAATATAGACATTAGACAAGACATTAAGGGCTTTACTCGTTATATGATGCCAAGTAATGTACAGTGAAATGATTTATCATGTATTCACAAATCAATATCTGGAGAAGTAAGTCTGAGAAACAAACAAAGTAGGAGGAGGAGGACAGTTATTCTGTCTCGGCGATTCACGGAAGTGGCCGGTGGACCAACGAGTAGAAAGATGTATGGGCCAATGTTGGCTGGTATTACTGCGTCACGGAGAAATATTTTTCTTCCAGTGTCAGCAAGATAAAAGGAAGTCGCAAACTAAGGTCAGTAGCCCATTCCCATGCGACAAATACAACAAACCCATTATACAAACGCACATGCATCCCTCTTTCTTTCTCTCTCTCTCTCTCTCTCTCTCTCTCTATATATATATATATATATATACATATATATATATATATATATATATATATATATATATATATATATATATATATATATATATATATGGTTGATTGGTTGCCTGGAATTACCTCTTCTTATAGAGATGAAAGAGACTTGGGTAACAAACACAGCGTGGAAAAGAAGGATATGTAAAGAAATATGGAAAGCAAGAAGAGACTGAGTTTCTTTAGAATAAAAGGGACAGCATGGAGAGAGTATAAAGAAAATATTAAACACACAAAGAAATAATGTGAAAGAATACAAACGTGGACATGTTGCTGCAATGAAATTTTTTGTTTAGAATATCTTATATTGAACACGCGCAAGCACAATAAAAAAATTGGCTGCTTTGCTTTGATCAAAGCGATAGTTTCCGAGAATGATATGATTTGTTGTTTGCGTTCATAAGTCGTAAAATTAAATTTACTTGCATATCGAAAAATTTAGAGTTTCTTTCCTTCCTGGTAGGGTTATAAAGTGTACTTTATTTTGTTTAATTCTTGAAAATTATTCTTTCCTACCATTGAGGAATCGACAATTTTTTTAATGTGCAATGTTAGATTTTTCTCAATGTTTTACTGTATTTTGTGAATGTTTTTTTCTTAAATACAGGGAAATATTTTATTTTTATTTGTTAATACATGTAATATTCTTTGGAAAACTATGCATCTATTTGAATATACTGTATGTTTTCCTCGGAGTTGCAACGCAGTAAATTAAGTTAAAGGGAAAACAAGTATTAGCGAGTAAAATGCAGTTGTTAAAATAATGGCCAGCTTATAATTTAAAGAGGCATTTTCCGTAGTTAGTAGACTAATTTATTATTTTCAGAACTAGTAAAAGTAAGAGTATAGCTTTTGGATGAAGCGTGACGTCGTTTTGTAGCTTAAAATAAGAAAAAAGGGCTTATTTTTATGTCAACTTTATGAACCTCGGAAATACTAGTGGAGGTTTATAAGCTATTAAGACACACAGGAATATTCGTCGACACGGCGTGTAGCGAGAAGTTATAATATCAGGCAAATGCATTGTTTTTTCAATCAGTTTAAGGGAAGAGAAGAAAGAAATAATGCCGCCACTAATTTACGAATTTAATAAGTTTAATGTGGTCCGAAACTGAATTATAGGATCGATTGTCCACACGATGGATAAAAGTGCATCTTAGTTTGAAGATTGCAATGCTGAGTATAGAGCAACAAAACCAGCTGCCAACATTCCGCTGCTTTTTATTGACACCAAACGAGAGTTCTTTTTAGTATCCTCGCTGCTTCCTTTTAGTGCGGTTGTCTTGCCCTTGATTCACCAGGAATATTAGTTAAGTATGGCTTCATGTTATTCTTTATAAGCCATGTGGTTCCTATAATAACTGGTATAATTGATATCTTTCTAAGATTCCAGATTCTTTTCCTATCATACACGAGACCTTGATTTTTGGTTTGTTTTTCTCCTTCAGCTCTGTTCAGACCTCAATCATAAAGGACAGGTTGTCACTCTATGGATGGCAATGTACCATATTAAGTCATTCCGATGTTTCCGCATGAGCAATGACACTATTTTGCATTCTCAGCGCTCTGGTCGAATAATTACGAATAAACACACGCAGTGACGAAACAATAACACAATTCTGTAGGTAGAGCGCTTCCTTCTTCGGCACAAAGACGATTTAGATCATCCCTTAATGTAACGGCTATAGTAAAAAAATGTGCAACATTTTCGGGCGATCTGCACCGGGTTTGTTGAGATTCAAGGGCTTAGAAATCCTAATGAATTATTACAATAGAATAACAACCTTGTGTAATTAGGGGTGATCATTGCATATAGTGTAAGTAGAGGTGTTCGTCTTAGATGCCCCAAACGTAATAAGTATGGAAGAATCGATGGCTAAGGAATACGAGGAACGACAGAATTAATAACACCTATGAGAAACAGAGATAAGAAGAACTATCAGACGAGACGTGGTCGAGTCGTGCGGAGATATGAAGGAGTCTCTGTTTAACTATAACTACTAGTTGTGCGTAGCGGGTTACGTAAAACAGTCCAATTTTCTTTGCAAGTCACAGCCGGTCGGAAACGTGTGATTCTTGTTACGTAAAAAAGAGGATTATACTTTATATCGGCGTTTCTTTAGATTGTCGTTCACTTCGTCAGGCTCCCATTTATCAAGTCATTTGTCTTTCCAATTTCTCCCAAGCTGTTGGAAATCGTCGTATACATTACATCAAATGAAAAACAAGTTTTAGAACAGCTGTGTGTGGATTAGTTGAACAAAGGTTCTTAATTGATCGTTTCAAACATCCGATGGCCGTAAATTAGATTTATCATTTTCATGACTCTCGTTGGCGCGAGGAAATTTCTTAAATCCCCATTGGGCTGTGGTTACTGGGCCAAACGCTTCAGTGATATCGCGAGCTGTTTCAACAACTTTTTTAAGAAAATTGTGCGAATTTCCTTTTTTGTATCTTATTTTCAACATTCTGAAAAGAAGACATAATTGTTTGTTAAGGGTCGCATTTTAAATGATTTTTTAAATGCTATACAATTTAAAAGTGTTATAACGAATACCTATTTGAAAATATATAAGTTTAAATAAAAAAAATTAAATTCTGCAAGAACCTTCTTGCAATCTACTACAATTATATATAGTCCGTATATATAACAATTATTCAGGCGATGTTTATATTATACAGAAAAAATTACGGAGGAAATTTAACAAAAATATCACATTATATCACATTATATAATTTTGTGGTAAGATACATTTATGTTCACAAAAACGTTACAACCCTCCACCTATTATTTGTTTCAATTTATGTATTTTCGAAAGCTTTATCCGATAAATTAAATCGTGTAAAATTGTAAACACAAGCAAAACAAAAACTTTATTATTATCCCAAGTAGTATACAATTGTAGTTACTTTTCTATTCATGCACAGCAAATTTATATCGTGTGGTACATCTCGACGTAGATGTCAACAGAATAGAATCTTTACACGAATGGAGAGGTTGGGCATAGATGAAACTACAAAAACAAGAGTACTTAAATAAAAAAAAAATATCGGTTTGCGAAAAAAAAATAGCTCTTTGATAATGACGTCAGAGGTCCGCGTTCGCTTTTTGTGTTCATGGACGTAGGATTGGTGTCTTTTTAACGGAGGATGCGAACGTGAAATTTCTCGTTTAAAATAATCTTAGTAATTTTTCACATATACACAATCAATTATATTTTATATCATGATATAAATACATTCACTTAAACAATACTGAAAAGATGTGCTTCTCGATTTTCTGCGCTTATTATTTAATTACATATTTTTTTATGAAAATGCGGAAAAATCAATTTGGATACGATTCATACGTCTTAAATATTTAATGCCTGAAATGAGAATTGCGTTGTCTCAGATTTATTCTATTTACTAAATATTGATTTTCGAATAATCATATTTTTCTATACAATAATCATGGCAGTTTATATATTTATGCGATTATTGTAAAATATCATTAAAACACGTCCTAATTATCCTCAGTGCATGTGTTTCTATATTTCGAGTGTCAGTCTAAATTCTAGACATGGGTTTATTCAATCCTAAATATAATATCTAGACAGATATAATGAATACTCCTATTGAAACTATAGTAATAAGCATTGACACAACTTATAACAGCTGCAGTTCTACAAATTATTATAACGGTACTACTATTCATGTCAATGTAGATGATGTGAATAAAAATTATTAATAAATCTATAATACTCTCCTTATCACAGGATAACGATGATAATCTGTTGCTGTTTACATTTTCCTCTGAACAGCTACAAGAAACAGTGTCCATCACTCTCTGCTTGTGCCTGAAACTATACAAAAATTCCACGAGAATTTCCTAGAAGGACCCGCGTGGAACACAATATCGTGCGGCTATTTGATAAGTGATTGTAACACGGTCGTTTCCAAGTCCAATGTAAACAACGCTTTGTTTAGCCGTTGTGATAAATAATCAAATTACCCCTGTATCTCATCATCACGATGTTGTCTTATTGATAATTTGACCCACAGTTACTATTATCCACGACCGTCTTTTTTCTTTTGTAATGTAGTGACTCAATATTAAGTTAAATAATTTATGCGATGTTTGAAAAGTCTAAATCATTGTTTCAAACATTTTCTAGAAAATCAAAACGCAACAACTGTTCTTTCAAGTATTTTTAATAGTTTTTGTTTGTTTGTTTGTTTGTTTCTGTTAAACGAGGGAGATACAGTAAAAATAGACAACACGCATTTAAAATGTAACCTTGAATGATCAGATTATATTTAAATATTTGAAAACTTGAAATATTCGAGTTGTCGTAAAGCAGCCACAAGATTTGCATTTTGTCTTTTATCTCTTCTTATTTTATATTGTTTGCTTTAAATTTTATTAAATCTCTTGATAATCTCTTGCCCCTATTCCAATTCACTATTTTAGATATACGAATATCTCTTCCGTTATTATTTAATTTTTCGCCCCTTGCTGATTTTCTCGGATCCTCTGTTTCCAATGTATTTTTCTACTCACGTGATTACGTGTCTTTTTAAAAACATTTACATACCCTTTTTATTTTTATTTATATATCTGTTTAAGCTTTTTTCATTGTACTAGACGGAATTCAGTTGATACCAACCCTTTCTGCGTGTTCTTTACATTACAATAGAGCAACCCTGAATCAGACGGCGCAATACTACACCGCTCAATACTGTAAAACTGAAACGAAGCTGTTCTGCTTGAAAAGGGCGCCATTTTCTTCTTATTCATATTTATATCGATTATTTGCTTTAAAGTAATTACGTGTTCCTTTTTTTGCTGTTTCGGATTATTTTACTAAAATAAGTAAAGCTTCATTATTTTTCAAAACGTTTTGTTTCTTTGTTCTTCGATATTTCGTCGATATTATTTTTTAAGAGTGTTTAGGAGAAAAGTCAACAAACGACTACCCGAAAAAAATAAATATACAAAAAATAAATGTTACCATAGTCAATAAAAGTTCAGTTTGTGTGTTTTTTTTTGTTTTGAAATAGTTTTTATATAGATTATGGTAACATTTATTTTTTGTATATTTATTTTTTTTTGCATTACGTCTTTTATCTCCTCTTCTTTTATATTTTTTACTTTACATTTTATTAAATCTTTTGATAATCTCTTGTCCCTATTCGAATTCACTATTTTAGATATATTTTTTATTACATTTTCACATCAAACAAGGCATATTGCAACTTTCTTGTAGGGGACTACAATCACGGACATGGGTACCAGGGTTACTGTGTAGGGAGTTGGGCAGCAAGATGTCGGTTCACGTTGCACTTGAACTTCTGTATATAAGTACACTTGGGGAAGCAGGGATCCGGCAGGGAATTCCAAGGTTTAGCTGTCCTTGTGAGGAAACTACTAGAGTAGAAGGTTCTCTTACATCTAGGGATCTCTACTCTGAAGGGGTGGGATTTAGCTACTTGTCGGATTAAATATTATTTCAATAAAATCTATTTGTAATACAATTTTTGTTAATGTAAGAACATTATCTGATACATCCCATATGTTAATGATAGAACACACATCCCTTTATTACTGAATGTTTAATAGTCACACTTTTTAGTAAGTTTTACTTCATATATAAGATAAGAACAATGCAAATAATAATAATAATAATAATAATAATAATAATAATAATAATAATAATAATAATAACTAGACTTTTTAGCCCATCAATAACGAGTATGCGAAATTGATGGTCGAATATGATTAGATTGGTGCTCATTTTTTTATTAAATACTAACCCCTATTACTTTCTAACTGTGCATCGAAAGGATATAATAATACGTAATTTGCTTCACCCTATTATAACACAGGTCTACACAAAATTTCAGTCAAATCGACCCACTAATTTCAGAGAAAAAAATGAAAAGGACAGACAGGTAAGCAGAATAAAGTACTTTTTTTAAATTACAATTTCACCCCAAACAAGGCACATTACCACTTTGATGTAGAGGGCTACTATCAGGGACATAAGCTACAGGGATAGTATGTAGGGAGTTGAGTAGCAAGATGTCGGTTCACATTACATTGAACTTCTGCATGTCAGTACAGTTGGGGAATGAGGGTCCCAGAAGGGAATTCCAAAGTCTAGCGGTTCTGGGGAAGAAACTACTTGAGTAGAAGTCTCTCTTACATCTAGGGATCTCTACTGTGAATGGGTGGGATTTAGCTGCTTGTCGGGTCTGTCGGGGGTATTTACGTCGAGGGGGTACAAGTGCTTGCAGTTCTTCAGAGCATTCACCGTTAAAGTACTTGTAGAAAAGTTAGAGGGATTCAACATTTAATCGATGGGACAGTTCAGGACCTATCAGATTAACGACTCTCTTTTGAACCTTGTCTAGGATGGAGAGACTAGTGGTAGATGCACCAGCCAAAATATGACAACAATACTCCATACATGGGCGAATAGTGGCCTTATAGAGGTATAGGATACTTTCGGGCGTTAGTATCTTTCTAGCATGGTAGAGAGAACCTACCTTCTTCGCAGCGGTCCTGGCGATACTCTCGATGTAATTGTTCCAACTCATGTTTTCTGAGAGTGTTAGGCCGACTTTAAAGGATGTACTTTCAGATAAAAAGTCATTGACCATTGCTATTGGTGATAGAGAAGGTTTCTTGTATATTATTGAAGGGAACGAGTTTTGTCTTGGCATCATTGAATGTTACCATTCATTTATGTCCCACTTCCACTACAGATCGGAGGTCACTCTCTAGTACTTCTGCCATTTGCTTACATTTGTGGTCTGTTATAGAGTGTGGTGTCGTCAACATATATACCCATCTCAAAGGCAGTTTTGTCAGGTAATTTATGAATATTAGGAATAACAGATGTCCTAGGATAGACCCCTAAGGCACTCCCGCAGCTATATCGTATTGTTTAGATGTACGAACGTCGAGGACAACCTGGATTTTTCTCTTATCTGCTTGGTATGTTCCAGTGATACCGTATGATCTGATTTTTCTTAGAAGACCTTCATGGGATACCCTGTCAAAATCCTTAGATATCTAGAGCTGCCGCTCTAACCTCCCCCACTTTGTCCAGTGACTGGTATATACGTTCTGAGATTACAGTTAGGATGTCTGTTGTGTAACGGGCTCATCTAAATCCATGTTGTTGGTCAGTCAGAAGTGTAGCATCCGTAGGGTGATGGTCTAGACATAGGTTAATTATAGACTCAAATATTTTGGGGAAAAGTGGGAAGAGGATAATGGGGCGATAATTAACTGGGTCAGTTCTTTCGCCAGAATTTTTGAAAACTGGTACTAGACAAGCAGTGTTCCAGCAGGAAAGCAAAATTCATTAAGGCATTTGTTGTAAAGTTTGTAGACAACTGGAGCTGCTTCGACGGAGCACATTTTTATTAGCACAGCCGGGATGAGATCAGGTCCACATGCTTTTGCAGTGTCAAGATTTCTTATGAATGCATGCACCTGAGAAGGGGTGATGTTCAAATCGTCTAGTGTGGATTCCGTCCGCAAAGGAAAGTCAGGGAGAGGGTGGTTGACAGGGTCCAGTGTGAAGTTGGAGGCAAACATGTTAGCCTTCTCAGTTACAGAGCAAACAACCTCATGATTGTTGGATAATGGGGGGATTGTTGATTGCCCATTATTTACTACACTGTTGCATATTTTCCAGAAGTCGCGGATCCCTAATTTCTGTGTTTCGATGCGTTTTGTGGTGGTTTCAGTAAATTCTCTCTTAACTGTCGCTATTTCTTTCTTAAAGTTACTTCTGGCTTCTATATACTTCTATCTGTTAGAACTTCACTTATGTCGATTAAATCTGCGTTACGCATGCTGCTTTGCTCGATGGCGGCTGCACAAGTAGAAGTAAACCATTGGTGAGAGTGGGACTTGCTATAAAATTTCCGTGTGGGAACATGTGCTTCAATTGCTTTTTTGAACCATTCAGTGGTCTCATTTGCGCACTTTTAAGCAGGAAGTAAAAAAAATATTTTGCCCTGGGGCGTCCCTGATTAGATTCCTATTGGCTCCCCAGTCAGTCCTTTTATTATATCTCGTTTTTTTTTAGCAGTGGCTCTTCAGCTTTGACTCTATAGTTTAGGGCTATTTTAACTATTACCACGGCATGAGCGGCGTTCCCAAGGTGGAGGTGGGCATTAGTCACACAATCATCGGGAAACGTGATCAAAAACATATCTAGAAGTGATGCATGTTGTTCTTGTTGGTCTGGGAGACGGGTTGGAAAAATAACCATCTCTGATAGGGAATGAGATATAGAGAAGTTATATGTTGTCATACAATCTGTGTCTGTCTGAGTAGAAAATCCAAGCCAGTTTCTTTGGTGGACATTGAAGTCACCAAACACATTAACCTCTGCGCTAGTGCCAAGGGAAAGTGCTGTATCTATGCTGTCAGAGCCTTTGTTTATTAGGATACAGTCCTGGGTCGAGGGAGAGCAGTAGAGAAAATAAAAGTAGGTAATGTTATGTTGCATGTAAAGTCTAAAACACATGAAGGCTTGATCGCCCGATTCTAGTTTAGTTTCTCTAGTCAAGGAGGGTGTTTGGAATATATACTCCAAGCCCGTGCATATGTCTGTCAGAGTCTTTACGTCAGAATTGGAGATATCCAAGCATGTTAAAGTAGTTAGAGGGGATGGAGGAGAGTAGGTTAGTCTCACTTAGTGCTAAGATATCCGGGGTGTTTGTTAGGAGAAATGTTTCGATATCATTTAAATTAGTTCTAAGCCCACGGATGTTCCTTACTGCAAGCCTCAAGGAAGAAGGCAGGTTGGTTTTGTTTGAGTTTGGGCCTGGTTTTAGCGTATTTTTTTTATTCTACTGTCATTTTTTAAGGAGTTTCAGTTTAGGTAAGAGATGCTGAACAAGTGGTTATGCAGAATACCAGACATGTAGCACAAGCAGATTATCAGTTGCCCTGCTATCTACTAGGGAGTGGGGAAATCGGCGTTCATTGCCCTAATCAGGAAACCAGACCGACTACTGAAGGTCTGTCGACTCCTTGTGATTCGACCTCTACACCTAGCTAATAGGCAAAGATATACGAATATCTCTTCCTTTATTAGTTGATTTTTCGCTCCGTGCTGATGCCTTTTTTCTCATAAAGCTATTTTACATGCGTATGGTTTACTTGCTGTTTCTCACATTTCCACTTTCTTTGTTACTCCTTTTGTATGTCAACCTTACGATTTCTCACTCTTAGGTTCACTTACTTTCTATTTTATTGTACTTTTATTTCCCTTTTCACTATTGCACATTCTTATTTCTTTTTAGTTCACTCTCATACGCATTATGTAAATTGTTTCCTTTGTTCTCTTTTGTCTGTCCTTCTCTCTATTGTCCCTGTCTCATTCGTTCCAATTTCTTCTATCTATATATATTTCTCGTATCTCATTATATCTTATCGGCCTTTAGTTTCCGTTTTCTTCTTCCTTGCTTTCAATTTTCTGCCTTCTTTTTGTTGTTGTTACTCTCTTTCTACTCTTTCTGAATCTTTACATTCATTTCTCTCTTTTTATGTCTCTCACTTCCCAACGATTTGCTTCTTCCTCATCCCCGTTTTACCCCACCCAAATCCTATTTGTATTTGTACTCTGTGACCAACAAGCGTGATGATGACGTCCGTTTGCCATTGTTGGACAATTTTCATGTCCACAGCGTCAAGGCATGAATGAGGGTGATATTACGAGGACAAACAGGCTAACTACTTCCATGGCTATTAACCGCATGCTGTTAAGCGACTGTCAATATTTAATCGACCAGTACAAAGCAGGTCTCTGCCCACCTATTCATCTTCAAACTTTGGATAGCGATTTAATTACTAAGACCTATATTTATTACCATCGGACATTCTGCTCATTTGTAAGACTACATGATAATCAATCGATGGTTTTTCCACAGTCCATGCGCCAAAAGAAATCTATCCGACTCCGTCTGAACCACAACCTTTTATTGAAACAGCCTTAAATCTACAGCGTGATATAATGGTTTATTACTTCTAACATTTTAATAACAAAAAGGGAACACGTTAAAGATCAATACCACCACATTTCCTTGGCCGAGTTTATTTCCTTTAACAACATTAATAATAAATAAGAAAAACAGAATAAGTTGAGCATAAAGAAACCCCGAGACTGCATACCTCCGTATAACAGCGTAAGGATAGACATCTTTCTTAAATAAGAGAAGAATCCAGGTTGTCCTCGGCGATTGTAAATCTAAACAATATCATATAAATGCGGCTGTACCTCAGGGGTCTCTATTTTGACCTTCATTATTCTTTATATTGGTAAATGACCTCCCTGTTAAAATTATTTCTGAAATGGGTATATTTGGTGATGACACTACGGTCTATAGCGGGCACGACGGGTATACAAATGAATACATATCTAAGAAAATGTCAAAAACAATACAGGAAGACAGTAATGGTATGTTGACACAAATTGATGCCCATATTCAATGATACTAAGATTAAGCCTGTTTCCTTACATAACCGCAATAGCTTTCTCAGTCACATGACTAAAAGTACATTACTTTAACATAGTGTTTTTTAAACTTCTCGCCCTAACGGTCACAGAGACTCTGGGTTGGAACAGATACAGTGAGAGCATTGCCAAGGCTGTCGTGAAGAAGGTGGAGTCTCTCTACCGTGCTAGAAAGCTAAGTATTCTGTATCTCTACAAGGCCACTATTCGCCCATGTATAGAGTACTGTTGTCACATTTAGCATGGGGCATCTGCTACTAGTCTCTATCTCTTAGAGAGGGTTTCGCCAAACTGATAGGTCCTAAACTGTTATCTAATATTCAACCTCTGCCCCAGCGACGTACTGTTGCATTCTTCTGCATGTTCTACAAACATTTTAATGATGAATGTTCCGAGGAACTACAAGCCCTTGTGCATCTTAGACGTGAATACGACACACCCGACAAGCAGCTAAATCCCACCCCTACACAATAGAGATTCCTAGATTTAAGAAATTCATCTACACTAATGATTTCTTCCACAATAATGCTAGACTTTGGAACTCCCTTCCCAACAGTACTGACATGCAGAAGTTCAAGTGTAATTATAATGGAAATCTTGCTGCTCAACTCCCTACATATGATACCTGCAACTTATGTCCCCGATAGTAGGCACCCACATCAAAACGGTACTGTGCTTTGTTTGGGGCGACAGTGAAATGGAAAAAAAAACTTCCTAATCGTGTTGACACAACGTTTCTCGCGAGCGCATTAAAAATAAGTAGTCAATTTCACATGAAAATATTTTTTTTGCAGACTTCAGAATCGATTTTGAAATTTAGTCGGTTATATTTTCTCTTTCCATAAGGCCTCATTCACATAAGAAACTTTGCTGGTTTTCTTGCTCCTCAGTCGTGATTTGCATTGTCATGATTAGTTGTGCACTAAATTTAAAATAAAAAGACCCAGATTCTACCATAACGTAAAATATACGTTTTTGTCTCTATAGATGTTCGTAGGGCTAGAGAAAATTTTAAATTTTCATGCTTAATTGCAGTGGATTCCCGCCTCAGGAAAAAAAAACAGTGATAGATCATATAATGTATTACGTAAAACATCTTACAAGGAACAAAACTGAAGTTGTCGCCAACAATGTATATTTCATTTTGTTCCCTGAAATTATCATTCGCATTTATTTTATATATCTTCAAATAATTCAGTTGTTAGAATGAATACGACATTTATGATGAGTAAGTTTTGCAGACGCATGTCGAGCGATGAAAAATTTCGACAGTACATAATAAAGCGAAGTGTTAATTTTTTTCTGAAATCTTACAATAAAAGTAATAACCTAATAAGTAAAGAATGTATATGGATTAATGTTACTCACTTTTATCGATACTTGTTCTCTGTGTTCCCCATAGTAGAATAAATCTTTGTATACATATTCCGAAATTGCTTTATTCATTGCAAGTTTGATCTACTTACCTCTTGCAGTGTCACATATTGGAAAAGTATGAGCAGACACCATCATTTCCGTGACAAAGATACCATACGGCGTAACGTTATTTTACGAAGCCTTAAATTGATAAGTTGTCACATATTTGAAGATCAAGAAGATATTTTAACTCGATTGCAGTTTTTCATATAATTATTAAAACGAGCATCCATCTTTAACAAGATTAAGAACTTTTTTACTATTCTGAATTTTGAAAGACATGAAAACTGTTTTCGTCTGACGTGTATATTTTCCTAGGGCTATAAATTATTTTTACAGTCATGTGCGTTCTGTTATAAAATGGAATACTTCTGTACCGTTGTTTATCCTAGTGTTTTGCATTCAATTTATTCGTTTTATTTGCATTCTTTGGACTGCTGTTCTCACCGTGTGTGTTAGCTGGACAACGTTTTAGTGGATGCAACATCCGCATTCTTATGTGTATTTCATCCGAACTCGGGAATCTGCACGGATTTTCAGAATTGAAAACCTTCATTAAATCGAAGAGGATTGCATGCTCTTATTTTCTTTGGTGTTACTGGGTAGATATCTTAAGTAATTCCCATTTGTAGCTTACGTGACACGCACATTGATTGTAATGAAATACAGGTGCTTTAATTTAATGAAAACGTAAATTTCTCTCATCTCCTTACATATCATACTCTAAACATGGTCCCACATAGTAATCCATTACGTTCTAGTGGCAATAAGCCTTGCTTGGAGTAAACAGGGGGAAAAGAAGGGGACACTAAGCTTTCAACCATTTAGCACGTCCTTGTGGGGAAAAAAATCCCGGACTTTTATATACATTCTGATATGATATGTTACGGCACAATCACGTTGACACACCGGTTCTCGCCAGATCACCGAAGTTAAGCAGCGTTGAGCCTGGCCAATACCAGATGGGTGACCATTTAGTAGGCTAGGCGCTGTATGTAACTTCTGGGAAGGTTGGGAGTGGGACCAGCACCCTCAGCCCGTACAAAAGAACTCAGTCGCTACAAAAGCCCCTACAAAAAGCTGTAGATGGCCTATGTCCCTTAGGGGCTAAAAGGCTATGGTGGTGGGGTGATATGATATGAATAATTTAGGGCTATCTTTAGTGTTTTGGTATAAATGAGACGATTTGACTTCAACTCATGTAAAAATGGCTTAAGAAACACTCAAAATTGAGGTTAGATTATTAATAGGTCCAGGACAAGAGAATATTCTTTTTATTCTATTTACTATCAAGTATATATCCGACACAATAAGACAAAATTAATCAACCGACAACCACATCACTCTACATAAAAAAAAATTTCAATGAATATATACCTGAGAGTCAAAACAAAGAAAATGATATGCTGTTGTCCTAGCCCTAATAATGACACTCTTTCACCAAGCTGGATTTGATACAGATATCATGACTTTTACACGGTTGGCAACCCTTCGGTTTGAGTGTGCATATTTACTGACCAAACCTTTTGGTACAAATTACAACATTGTCGGACAATGCTGCATTCTTATGTAGGTATACCACAATTATCGACGACGTTTGTATTATAGTAAAGATAACCAAATATCGAGTAATGTCATTTAGAGATAGAACGTGTGAATTTTGTAAAAGATGATTATATTTTCCAATCGCCTTATACTTTTTGCAGATACAAAAAAAAACTGCGTAATATTCTATATCTTTCTTAGAAATAAGAGGCGATCGTTTATTCTGTTAACGGTAACAGGAAATTTGGCAAGCCTCTACAATTTGGAAGACATGCATATTTCTGTAACCAATCTATATATTTTCGTAGATGTAATAAGATTTTCCAAACACCATTTCCATGTTGTATAACACATTTCACACCTTTCTGTTCAAACAGTTCTATTTAATACCATACTTACCGTTAAAAAGTAAATAACATCATTTTATTAAATCTGAAACAAGCCAACAAATTTCGCAATCTAGCGGCTATTAATCTGCTCCTATATAGCAACACATATCGTACATATAATTTAACTGTTATTTCACAAATTGTCTTCGTGTAAATTAAACGCTCTCGTTGGGTCTTAAATGACAATTGGTGCCTCGTTGTTGCTCTTATAATTTTGAGCAAGTGTTGCATATTCCTAAACCACAGCCCGGCTGAACTGCTTAAGCTTAGTAGCAAGGAGTAATCCAGAACAACTGGAAACAAAGCCGTTGTAAGCAGATAAGCAGAGACCATCTGGAAAAAAAGAAATATCACGCAGTTTAGTATTGACCAGGTTTTACGTTGTTTAATTCCAGTAGTCTTACGGGGGCCGTGTGTTAGCGTGATTATAATTGTAATGAGTATCATTTTTTAAAAATGATTATGTCATTTACTCTTTAAATCACTTTATCTATTTCTTACACTATCGAGGAAAATTATACACACACACACACACATACACGCACGCACACACACACACACATATATGTATATATATATATAGGTGCACACATATAAAAAAATTACAAACATATATAACTAAATCGTAATGTATATATCATTACGACAGCGTGTGTGTTATTTTCTGTGCCACGCTTATATCCAGGCTGTTTAATTGTCATGTAGTCTCAATTCTTGCCACAAATAATTTTACCAAGAATTCTACAGAAGTCTTCGTTTCGGTTTCGATTATAGCTGATGGCGCTTATGTCATTTATTTTTTTATAAGTAATTTTATCAAGAATTCTTCATAAGATTTGGTTTCGGTTTCCATTATAACTGATGACACTCCAGTAATTTATTTTCTTATAAATAATTTTATCAAGAATCTTTTTATAAGTTTTGGTTTCAGTTTTGATTATGGCTTAAAGAACTCAAGTATTATGTATATATATATATATGTATATATCATTAGTTTTTATTTCGGTTTCCATTTAAGATAATGCACCTAAGTCATATGGATATATATGTTTTGTTTTTGACATTGCAACTTTATAATATATAAAAAATTGATAGAACATCAAGCCTATAAAAAATTTAAACTTATTTTACGACCGGGATTTGCTGGGCGTTTGTGGTAGCTTAGATAAATACTTTTAACAAAAAAGCGAAAATAATTTCAGAGCGTCTCCATTTACACTGAACATATTCAGAATGCCAACATTAGTATATTTCAAAGGAATGCGTTCGCTGTAGAATTTTCACATGTCAGGCTCGTTTAGTATACACGTCAAAATAAACTAGGGCTGCTCCAAAACTAGACCCTTCCATTTTTAACATTAAAAAAAATTAATGTGCTACAAAATATTTTTGCATAAGAATCGAGTTTTCCACATGGTCATCTATATTTCCCATTCACTTTTTCTAAGAATTGCACCTCTGCTTCTAACGCAAGTATATGTTAGGGGTTGATTTCAAAGAATCTCATAATCAGTATTTGCAACAAAGACGATGAACTTTTATGTCATAAATGCATGAGTTAAGTCATCATAACAATGAGTTTTTCAATTATTTCTATTCGGGTAGAATAAAATAGGATCTATTCATTTCGGTACGACCATGGTATTTATGTAAAATGGACATACAAATAGCTGTGCTTGGGTTTATATGCTCTACTATAAAGGGTATCAAATAATATTATGCTCTTCAATGTGATGCTGACGTAGGTCCCGTGAATCAATAAGAACCAAACTTTACTATTTATATTTTGAATATATAGCCCAAAAATATAAGTATAACAAAAATGTATAAATATAAATGTACGCAGAATTCCAACGTGTAATCTCTAAAATCACATTGTGTGTATGATATATTTAGGTTTCTTCAAAATTATTCGTTATTATTAGAAATAATATTTGGAGTTACATTTTATAATAAACCGAAACTCTTAATATTAGGTTGGTGCAAAAATAATGTCGTTTTTCTTCTGTATATATATATATATATCTGATGAAAACGACATTATTTTCCACCAACCTAATACTTATCACCGCGTTTGCGAATAGAACTTTTTTGAGACCATGACTGCAATTAGGTTTCTGATTAAGAAAATTCTGTCAGGTCTTATACTATAGAGAACACATCCTTTTTAAAAATGGAACGCAGAGGTAGATCCGATATAAATGTACGGAAGCTATACCAGTCAGCCATAGTGTATCGATTAAGTTACGATGGAGGGGTACGTCTGAGGACGTATTGCATTTCATTTTTATCTTTATAGTTTGGCAATTCCGCGTCAACATCTTACAATCGAATGAAGCATGGCGAAAACTGCTTTATGTTTCTAAATAGAAAGCAATTCGTAACATAAGTTACGAGGGAATTTACAGTGATGTCTTGGATCTTATTTTTAGATTTAAAATTGTTTTAATCAATATTTCTTTCACTGACATCTCGACTACTGACAGCTGATTGGCTAATCACTTCAGAACATTTCGTTTGTTCACATAATTTACGGGAGGATTGCCAGCGATTTTGCCGGGGATCAGGCCCTAAATTTGTATTCATAACAAAATTCCGACAATTATTTGAAAGACTCATTTAACAATAATTAAAAAAAATCTATCTTATTTACGTGAATAATAGCCGACATTGAAAATATAGTAACATAGCGCGGGTTATACGTTAATAATTGACTCAGGGCGAAATAACGTCAGGGTAAGGAAAAAGATAATTGTAAACTGAGAGAGCGTGTTCGAGAAAACGATCACGAGAGAGAGATATCAGAGCTGGAAAGAGAAGTTACGCGTGGCAGGAGAATGCGGAAATGCCGTTATAACAATAAAAATGTGAGTTTGAGATATTCTTTGTCTTGGTCTCCTGTGCAACGCTGACTCTTTCAGCGTGTTTGTTACCTTTACGGCGTCATAATACGCCTTTTCTTCCCAAAGTTGGATATCCTCGCTAGTTAGTGAATGTACGACAGGTCATCGACAATCTCCATGAAATAAGCACACGAAATTCAATTCTCGCTAAGGTGGGTTCGATTAACCTTGTAGTAATTCAATCAGGAATGTAAGAATAATTCTCTTCAAATATCTTCGACCAGAAAAAAAGCATGTGATTAATAGCTACCGTCGCGGAAATATGAAATCGATTATGAAAATTATAACTCTAATATATCTATAATAATAAATAACGCATTGATACCGTTGGGAGTAGCCATGAGATTAACGCAAGCGGAAAGAACTTATTGAGTTCTATTAGCACACATGAATAAAATATATCCAACGTAGAAATTTTCGCGGAAGCGATATTCATAAATATGCTGGTTTTCAGATAATAGGATTAGAAACATGGGTTTACCCGTGAACTTCTCGAAGGCCGGGCGCAATAACGCTGTCATTCTTCTTTTGGATTCATTTTACTTTAGTCTTTAGTTTTCGGAGATCAATTTATCCCCTTCAGGCTGCTAACATTTGATCTCTATATGAGATACATAGTTATTCAAATATTCCAGCAAAAGTCTCTTTCACATCTCAGACACTGAGTTAGTAAAGTTGGGAACATCATGTTTCTCTCTCCAATTTACTATTTAAATATTTTAGAGTATACATTCCTTGTGGTCGCATGACCTTACCTGATTTCAAGATAAAATTTCCTCGTGTGAAAACACCATTTAGAGAAGGTGCATAGTATCTCGTAAAAACCAAGGAAGATAACTTTTAGGAAGTTTCAGATTCTATAGATGTTTATAAGTTAAATATGTAGTCAGTGTTTGCGTGTATGGGAAAAAGTATTCTTATACCAGGTTGTCCTGCCGAACCCCTTTATGGGAAGAGATTATTCACTCGGTTAAAGTGTTTGGTTAGGCAGTTACGCAATCCTCGGTATCTATTAAGTTGTTACCAGTAGGATTTATGTTAAACCCTGTTTATAATAAAATTAAAGTTGCATTAATTAACATTGTGAAGAACTAAAATTAGGCGAATTTCAAAGATCAGAATGCGTTACACCTTAAAATTATTTACTTTCTGTTGTGTCAAAATTTTGATTTACAATCAAATATTCTTAAACTCTCTCTCTCTCTATCTCGTTTTCTCTCCCTCTATCTATCTCTCTCTCTCTCTCTATATATATATATATATATATATGTATATATTTATAAAGAATAATCAAATGTAATCATTGAGTACATCATTTTGAATATTTTCATAACACGCTGTATCATTAAAGTGAAAATCTAAGCATTGAATTAACTTTACCGTCATTTATGTAAACGTCGATATTAGCACATTAATAAATAAATCATATACGTCTCATATTTTTATAGAAATTTTTCCAGACAGGTAATGAAAACACGTTGTGTAAAGAGCTAAAAATACAACTTAAAAATAAAATACGTACCAACGATAAGTTTTAATTGAATGGATTCTGAACACAAAACAGTAATACATTTCGCTTTGTCATAAGTATCGCGTGTAGAATATGAGAAGTAAACAATAAAACAAGGAAATAGAGAGATATTAGCAAAACGCACGTCCTTGCCCTGTCGGAAAATACGCATAACTATTATATTTTAATAAATGTAGAATTCTTATTAGTAATGGGCAGAAATACGGTAGTTATTAAAGCTTGTCAAACCTACATATTCTTAATATAAGTAATTCGTCATATGAACGATTCATGCAGGCGCAGTCGTGGAATAGTTTACAAATGAATAATAATCTGATTAACTCCACGTAACAAATTTTCAATTTTGAACTTTAAACAGACGTTTCTCCGGATGAAGCCGATTTAAAAGTTTATCAAGTGGCACAATATCCTGCATACCAGATTTCAAGTATATACATAAAATATTCGTTGAGTATATAGGTTGAGAAATGCCCTTCCACTCGTTCTTACATATGAAGTTATATTGGCGGCGATATGGAAGGTAAAACACACGACTCACTTTCTGTACTCCTAAAAGTTCTAAAACCAAAACGCCCTGCAGATGGATACAATACCAACCTGTCCCTGCGCCCGACAAAAGTAATTTACTTCATCATGCCACCTAATGTAAGTATTGCCACGCACTGACTATTATTAAAGGAATGTTTCCTCTAAAGTTATATCGTAAACAATGCGGTGCTCATATATTATCAAATAGTCAATTCTAAATTAATACATTTCTGAAAATCAAATGATTTTGTTTCAGAGATGAAGATTCATAATGTTTAAAAAATTTAAATTGCAATCAAACGAGGAGAATGGAAATTTGGTACAATGGAGGATTATAACATGCCATATTCCCCTGATTTTTGTGGAATTTGAACAAATATTGTAAAACTTTTGCTATTTTTTATTTTCTGGAAATTATAAGTGTTTATCAATTTATTGCAGGTCTCTCAAAATGTCTAAAAAGTGTCGATTTACAGCTAGTGTAAAGGAGCGTGTTGTTTCAGGCATTGCAGAAGGTTTATCTCTCGTAGATCTTGCCAATGAGATTGGAAGAGATAGAACATTGTCCTCATTCGCTGACAATCCAAACATTAAACCTAGGAAGGACAAAAGCTCCAGAATGTCAGCTTCTGCCCGTGATGTCAGAAGAATTTTTATGAAACATAGGGGCGGCAACTGTTCTTCTATACTTGACAAGGATGGAATACCTTCCTGGTGCAGGAAGACACGCTGGAATGTCTTAAAGGAAATTGCAAGAAGCGTTAACCTCATAGCAAGGCCTGTTTTTAATCCAGCTCTTAATGAAAAACGTTTGGCTCGAACTCAGAAATACATGAAAACCAGCTTTAAAAATATTCTTTTCACTGATGTCGCTAGAGCAGCACTTAATGGAAAAATGAGTTGGCCAAATTGGGAGTTTCCTTGGATTCCGTTCCACTCATCGATTTCGTCGTCAACAGGGAGGTGAAGGTTTTAGTCTGGAATAATCTGCGATGAACTAATTGGACGATTCCGACGGCCAGAAGGTTCAAACGGACAAGCTGCTCTTATATTTCATTTTTAATGAGCATTTGTCACCATGGCTTGATACTGTTCCATTGGCATGTCAACACAAATTGATTTTCATGCATGACAATGCGTCATTCTATCCAGCCAAGGCTAGGACATCCTACCTTAAGTCATTAGGAATTACGGAAGAAAATTTGATAACATGACCACCTTGTTCTCCAGATATAAACCCAATTGAGCATCTCTGGTCAATAATAAGATGAAAGTTTATGAATAACGTGTTCAATTTTCTTCGAGGAATGAACTTTGGAGGAAGATTTTGGAAGTTTATTATGGAATCACATCATCTTAAACCCGCAGATTGACATCATAAGTTGAGAATAGGCTATTCAAAGTCATTTTGCAGTTTGCGAGTTATGTTGATAAATCAATATTTCCTTAAACAAAATAATGTGAAATTTGTTCTTGTTTTTTGGTTTATATTGTTACTGGATATGTTCATTATTTTATCTAAATAGAAAAATAATTTAGAATATTGTTTTCTTACCAAAAATATACATTTTTAGACACTGGCAATGAAGTGATACATACTTAGCAAAGGAAAATAAGTATAATATTCAAAATAGTTGTTAAAATTCAATAACAGTCAGGGAAAAAAGACAATGAAGACGAGTATGCGAGTCTCCGAGACGTTTTTCTCACAACTTGCCCTGAACTATGTTCATTTTCCGTTCTGTCTCCTCTTGGATCTTCTGACCACTCAGTTGTATCAATTAAGATAAAAATGAAATGCAATACGTCCTCAGACGTACCCCTCCATCGTAAGTTAATCGATACACTATGGCTGACTGGTATAGCTTCCGTACATTTATATCGGATCTACCTCTGCGTTCCATTTTTAAAAAGTATAAGACCTGACAGAATGGTAAATTGTGGGTATAGACCGTTTCCTACCCTCGTAAAAGTTCCAGCAAAAACCTAACAGTCAGCCATGGTTTTCTCCAGAATGTGCTGCTACTATTGCGCACATTAATCATTTTTTCCACTGCTTCCTACGTAATAGATGTATGGAAACTAAAGACGCTTTCAGGACTGCCAGCAAACATTGTGAGAAAGTAATAAAGAACGCAAGATAGTTGTATGCTCAGTCCGTCAAGTCCAAAGTATCTGAGCAGCGGCTTGGTTCCCACCAGATTTAGCAAATAGCAAACGGAATCCTGAACAGAAACGCGTCCTCTGTCCCAACTATCATCAATGGACCTGAGTTAATCTCGTCAGCATCAGACAAAGCAACACTCTTTGCCAAGAACTTTGCAGCTAATTCAACCGTTTTCGACCAATGGCGCTAACCCCAATATTTCCTCCTGTATCAGAAAACACGTTACGTGATATACAAATATCTTTACGTGATGTTGCCAAGCTAATCAAAAACCTTGATTCCAGTAAAGCAACCGGTCCTGACGGTATTCCAATTATAGTACTCAACACCTTCAACCAGAACTAGCGCCCATACATACAAAACTGTTTAAACGTTGTCTTAAGGAGAATTGCTTCACATCACCCTGGAAAATCTCATCAGTGTGCCCTGTATTTAAGAATTCAGGTGATCGTTCATCCCCCTCTCAGTGCAGGCCAATAAGTGTCCTGTGCGTCGTGAGTAAGTTGCGGGAATCTGTGATAAATAGAGAAGTAATCAACCATCTCAGCAAAATAATCATCTAAGTGGCACCCAATATTGTTTCTGTTCTGCTAGATCTACATCAGATGTGCTTACAGTTATATCTCATAGGAGTAGCGAATCTCTCAACGGAGGCAACCTTTCTAGGTCAATGGATCTTGACATATCAAAGGCCTTTATTAGGGTATGGCATAAAGGTTTACTTCACGAGATCCATCTATGGGTAGCCGGAACTGTCTTCTCAAGTATGAAATCATTTCTCTCTGATAGGTTCATAAGAGTAGTAGTTGATGAGCAACAATCAGAACCTCACAGAATTAATGCTGGAGTCCCTCGGGGTCCATTCTGGACCCAACCCTTTTCCTGATCCACATTAATTGTTTTCCAAATCACATCCTTACATCATTCGTAGACATTTTTACTGATTACACTACCATCTATGGTAGCACATCTGTTACAAGGTGTCGTTGTAGATTGTATCCTGGGAAGAAATTTCGCGCAAATCTTCCGCATCTTTGGTTCCACTCGAATAATTGTGTACATTTCTCACACTGACTTCAAATCTATTACATATTGTCTCTAAAGACACATAGTGCTACTCAGCTATTAATTTTTTTATTTGATCAACTAACTCTGATATTCTGACTATTTTACTCCTCCATTACATCTCCTAATTCTTCACAGACTCTGCCTTCTTGTAATAGTTTATGCGACTCACAAACTAATGTAGGCTGAAGAATTTCATACTTTTCTGTGCGATTTTTCAAGTTTAATTCAGAGTTTTATTGCATTTTAATGTCAATCTATTCCGATGCCACTTTTGAAATTTACCAGCTGTAACGATCAGCTTTACTATGATGTATTCAAATTCTTGCTGTAGCTGTTCATTTGTACCTGCTATCTTATACGGTGTATAGCAATAACCTTTACAGAGTCTACAAGAATTGTTAAAGCATGCCCAAAAAGGCACTTGTTCTTCATAAAGAAGCACCAATAATGGTTTGCATGATGGACAGTACCACATTAAGTACTAATTTTTCTTTGAAGTCAGGAAATATCGTTGTCCTAAGATTATATTGTTTGATAGGGTCACAGTGCTTTGTGCACGTGTGTTTGAATGTGCGCCTTACGAAAGTCGCGGTACCAGATCTATCTAACACTTATACGTTCAAACCTGATCGTCCTCATTTTCGGAACTTTTTTGGGCGTATGTTCGTGTTGGTCGTAAATTAATGAATGTGCTTATTTAGTTCTCGAGAGTCTAGCACGGGCCCCACTTCTTGTTTGTTAGGTTAGATTACTTTCTCTCGTAAGATCAGGGACGTTAGAGTAACCTGGGTAATTAATGAACTGTTAGAGTTGTTGCATAGTATTACATCCTGCGCGCGGTTTTACAGAGACCTTAAATGCTGATACTTAGTTGCAGCATTTTTCTGGCAGCTGATCACCAGACCACTTTCACGATTAGGTGCAGTCATGTAAGTCCGCTTGAAAAACAGTCTGTTCCAGCTCGATATTTACACACAGAACGAGAGCAAAGCGCAGGGCAATATAACTTAAGTCTTTCGTCGATGTAACCCCTATAGGGCCGGCTCAGATGCACAGGCTTGAAAGAAGAATGCAACTGCTGTTGATTCCTGTCGCATCACCTCTGTTTCTGTCTAGTGGTCGAATTTGTTCCCATCACCTTAGTCCGCCTACTTGTTTCCAACCTTGATCCGGCTTCCAAACTGTCAACAGGGCCGGTCTGAAAAATAGAGTGCACTCAACAACGGCGTTTTCAAAACGAAGAGAAAGAAGTCAAGGATTAACTTAACATAAAATAATTATTGCTTTCAGCTTTACAATTAGCATATACAAAACTGCCTTAGTCACTTATAAAGATCTGGGAGCTGGCATTCACTAGCAAAGTTCGTTTTTCTATTGTCAGTTACACTCGGGAGAAATTTTCACAGAGGCGCATGTTATCAGCAGGGGGGGCGAAGACGCATGGCAGAGTGTCGTTCAGATGTCGTCGCTTAACGTTATAGTAGTATCGGTCAGCTGTAGATCGGACCCCTTTAATATGTTCCCAAACGGCCGTCCACCAATCATCAGTTGTCCTTTATCTTGGTCCAGTAACGTTCCGCTTCTCAAGGACGAGTGAGAGGGCCGAGTATTACTCCCCGAAATCTGAACGCATAATGAAAAATAAAAGAACTAGAAACGGCGTCTAAAATTATTGAAGGGGAAAAAAGAAAGGGTTTCCCTTGCTTAATCGAATTCGTCGTTGGTCCTAGCACAACAGAATAATTATTTCGGTATTGTAAAAAATATCCAGGCCCCGTGGATCGGCAACTTTTATGGCTTTGCTATCAGCTGTCACATTCCACTGTCTTGAAATAACATTCCTCCCTCCTCCAAGCGGCATCCAGGGTAAATTTCCCTCTAACTAATATCTTGACAGAAGATTATCTTCTCTACTTTGGAGATTCGTTAATTAACACAAGTGCCAAGCTTTCCCTGCTTGGGAATTACTTTATAACTTCCATTTAAAACCTTTCTATCCATTTGGGGGAATAAATTCGATTATCTGTTAAGAACACATTCCTTATCATCACCATTAAGAACACCTTCCTCATCATCACCATACAAATTGAACAGGTTGTCTCTTAATCCACCAGCAAGGTCCTCCTGTTATTCCCCGGTGTCCCATCTAGTCACGCGATATGCATGCCACCAAAGTTATTAATAACAATTATCCCTTAGACAGATACTTACTTCCAATAGTTTGCTGTTATAACTAATACTTCATTCTCTAGCGGATCCTAGTTAGTAACTGTGAAAATTATGCTGCCAACACCGTGGTTTATCAGGCAATTCAAGTCCGCCGTCGGAATCGTAATAATTTTAAGTAATATGGGTTTATGTGACAAACCACTCACGCCAGATTAGAAGCATCTAATGGTATCCCAGCTAGCCTATTTTATTTTACTTTTATCATAAGAACCATTTCTAATTTCTTTGGGGGAGAGTGTAGTGATGACGTCTCACACTTTGCACATCTCCTGGACACATTGATTCGACATGTCATTGTTACTGACACTGTTTTAACGTTGGTCTGCTGAGAGTATCCAACAAAGTGATTGAGAACTCCACATCCGTTATACTGCACTGCGACTGCTTCCTGGTTGCCGCATGTTTAAGATAGGTTCACTGGAACACGAGGTGGAATTTGGCATTGTTAAACATTAGAAAGAGTGTGTTCTAATGTAATGTTTACTATACTTTAGGATCCATGCAATTGTTGTCTAACATAACTGGGGAGTTCTAACACGAAATTGCAACTGAACCAAGAGTCAACGGGGTTTTCGTCAATGAGATGGTCCCTCACATATTTTCACATTCACCGAGGGGTAAACCACTAGTGACAAACTTTTCAATCGCAACTAAAGGTTCCAAGAATCACATATGTCACTTACTTTAAATCCTCCCTATAACGGTTGCACTCCTGTCGTATACTGACAGAGCACTACGAGACTTAATCTGAGTGGTAAAACAGGCTTTATCAACACAATTCATTTCGCACCTAAGATCAACGTATTCCAACTATTTAGGCGAGACGGCATTTGGAAATCATCCGTATGCCAAATGCTTTGACTGATGGTAGCATTTTATTATTTCTTAGTCGAAATAGTATAGTCCGGAAAAGCAGCAGATCTCAGCAGCAGATCTCTCTGGATACTTTATTCTTGATCACTGTTTTATTTAGATACACATGCGCGTTTTAAGCTAGAGGAGGGTTACTCCTCAAAAGTGAGCGAATGACTTTTCCTTTACTGTGACTCGTTATTTCACATTTCTCTTCTCCGTCTCCCTTTATATATGACTAGCGAGGGGTACCCGGTGTTGCCCGGGTGTTTGTAGGTGTGTGTTACAAAATGGATTGAGAGAGAGAGAGAGAGATAGAGAGAGAGAGAGGTGAGTAAACGTGGAGTGTATACACGTTTACCAGAACCGAGGGTCAGCTGACCAGATTACGTATGTGTGACGTGGTCAGGTTGGCTAGATCGCGGAGATTTGATTTGGACACAGAAGACAACGGACGGCTTCCCGTTGTCTCCTCCTCTCCACGGGGGGGGGGGGGCGAACGCTGACGTGTGTGGAAGAAGAACCCACCCAGGCCGATTTTACTTCAACCTTCTGCAGGACCTCTGCGGAAAGTAAAATAAAAAAGTATAAAACTAATTCCTTGTCTTGGAGTTATTGAATCTTCATCCAAAAACAGGTATCCAGTCTCCCTCCAGGAGGAGAAATTTCCAGATGGTCCAACATCGAAGAAGCAGAGGTAGGTTCTGAAAATACATGTCACACGCACGATTCCCTTTATGATAATCAAACACACAACCCTTTATATTAGAGACAATCATACGCACACGGAATCCTTTTATGTTATACACCAAACGTAAATGGTGCCCCTCAATGATAACCCTATGTAACATGTGTGTGAAAGAAAACAGGTGCCCGTGAAAAAAACAAAGTCTTGACGATGCTCAGTTGAAAAAAAGTAAAGTGCGAAAAAAAACAGGTGCTCGTTTTGATTGACGTGACGGCGATAGGTATTCAGCAGGCAGCATTTTGTGGGGGACAGTTTTTAATGAGATCAATAAATCGGTTTGTTTGTTTTCAAAAACCCGGTCCCCCGTCTGATATGACGAAGTTGACAAACGTTCACTGGCTCTGGGCCTGTTGGATTTATTTGCTTCCCCACTGAGCGAATTAGGCACGGGGCCGTTTTTTTAATGTGGGGATAGGGGGAGGGGGAAATGGGGGACCAGCTCCCGAGAGGTGGGAAATGGGAGCTGGATTAGTAACTGTTGGTATGAAGGGTTGCCTCTTCAGTGACCAAGGTCAGATATGTAGGGTTACTTTGCTAGTCATAGCTAGTCATCGCTTGCAGCATCTGTCGGAACAGATACTACACTTTGATCTTGTCACCCGTGCCACAGAGGTCGGGGGCCTGTTTGGATTTATTTGCTTCCCCACTGAGCAAATTAGGAACAAGGCCGTTTTTTAATGTGGAGATGGAGGGAGGGGGAAGGGAAAGGGGGGCAGCTCCAGAGAGGTGGGAAATGGGAGCTGGATAGAAATTGTTGGTATGAAGGGTTGCCCCTTCAGTGACCAAGGTCAGATATGTGGGGTTACCCCCCATATGGTCTTTCCTAGTCATAGCTTGCAGCATCTGTCGGAACAGATACTACATTGATCTTGTCCCCCATGCCGCCGAAGCAGGGAAGGGGGCTGTTTGATTTATTTGCTTCCCCACTGAGCAAATTAGGCACAAGTCCTTTTTTTAATGTGGAGATAGGGGGAGTGGGAGGGAAAGGGGGAACTAGCTCCCCAGATATGGGAAATGGGAGCTGGATAGAAATTGTTGGTATGAACGGTTGCCCCCTCAGTGACCAAGGTCAGATATGTGGGGTTACCCCCACATATGGTTTTTGCTAGGGAAGGGGGCTGTTGGATTTATTTGCTTCCCCACTGAGCAAATAAGGCACAAGGCCTTTTTTTTAATGTGGAGATAGGTGGAGGGGGGAGGGAAAGGGGGGCCAGCTCCCGGGAGGTGAGAAATGGGAGATGGATTTGAAACTGTTGGTATTAAGGGTTGCCCCATTCAGTGACCAAGATCAGATATGTGGGGTTACCCTCTCATATGGTCTTTGCTAATAATAGCTAGTCACTGCTTGCAGCATCTGTCGGAGGAGATACTACACTTTGATCTTGTCCCCCGTGTCACAGAGGGCGGTAGGACATGTTTGGATTTATTTGCTTCCCCACTGAGCAAATTAGGCACAAGGCCGTTTTTTAATGTGCAGATGGAGGGACGGGGAAGGGAAAGGGGGGCCAGCCCCCGAGGGCTGGGAAATGGGAGGTGGATTAGTAATTGTTGGTATGAAGGGTCGCCCCTTCCGTGACCAAGGTCAGATATGTGGGGTTACCCCCACATATGGTCTTTGCTATTCATAGCTTGCAGCATCTGTCGGAACAGATACTACACTTAAATCTTGTCCCTCGTGCCGCCGAAGCGGGGGGGTTGTTGAATTTATTTGCTTCCCCACTTAGCAAATTAGGCACAAGGCCGTTTTTTTATGTGGAGATAGGGGGAGGGCGGAGAGAAAGGGGGGACCAGCTCGCGAGAGGTGGGAAATGGGAGCTGGATTAGTAACTGTTGGTATAAAGGGTTGCCCCTTCAGTGACCAAGGTCAGATATGTGGGGCTACCCCCACATATGGTCCTTGCTAGTCATAGCCTGCAGCATCTGTCGGAACAGATACTACAATTTGATCTTGTCCCCCGTGCCGCCGAGCGGGGGGGGGCTGTTGGATTTATTTGCTTCCCCACTGAGCAAATTAGGCACAAGGCCGTTTTTTAATGTTGAGAAAGGGGAAGGGGGCGGGAAATGGGGGGACCAGTGGGAAATGGTAGCTGGATTAGTAACTGTTGGTATGAACGGTTGCCCCTTCAGTGATCAAGGTCAGATACGTGGGTTACCGCCACATATGGTATTTGCTATTCATAGCTTGCATGGATGTATTTGCTTCCTCACTGAGCAAATTAGGCACAAGGCCGTTTTTTAATGTGGAGAAAGAGGGAGGGGGAGGGAAAGGGGGATCAAGCTCCCGAGAGGTGGGAAATGGGAGCTGGATAGTAACTGTGGTCTGTAGGGTGACACCCTACATTGACCAAGTTCAGATATGTGGGGTTACCCCCACATATGGTCTTTGCTAGTCATAGCTAATCATATCTTGCAGCATCTGTCGGAGCAGATACTACACTTAGCAAATTAGCATTAGGTGGATAGAAATTGTTGGTATGAACGGTTGCCCCTTCAGTGACCAACGTCAGATATGTAGGGCTACCCCCACATATGGTCTTAGCTAGCATCTGTCGGAACAGATACTATACTTTGATATTGCCCCAGTGCCGCCGAAGCGGCGGGTGGCTGTTTGGATTTATTTGCTTCCCCACTGAGCAAATTAGGCACAAGGCCTTTTTTTAATGTGGAGATAGGTGGAGGGGGAGGGAAAGGGGGGCCAGCTCCCGGGAGGTGAGAAATGGGAGATGGATTTGAAACTGTTGGTATTAAGGGTTGCCCCTTCAGTGACCAAGATCAGATATGTGGGGTTACCCCCTCATATTGTCTTTGCTAGTCATAGCTAGTCACTGCTTGCAGATCTGTCGGAGGATATACTACACTTTGATCTTGTCCCCCGTGTCACAGAGGGCGGTAGGACCTGTTTGGATTTATTTGCTTCCCCACTGAGCAAATTAGGCACAAGGCCGTTTTTAATGTGCAGATGGAGGGACGGGGAAGGGAAAGGGGGGCCAGCCCCCGAGGGGTGGGAAATGGGAGGTGGATTAGTAACTGTTGGTATGAAGGGTCGCCCGTTCAGTGACCAAGGTCAGATATGTGGGGTTACCCCCACATATGGTCTTTGCGCGTCATAGCTAGTCTTCGCTCGCAGCATCTGCCGGAAAAGATACTACGTTTTGAGGTATTTATTTGCTCCCCCACCGAGAAAATTAGGCACAAGGCCGATTTTTAATGTGAGGAGTTATGGGGAAATGGAGACCAACTCTCCGGGGAGTAGGGGAGCTGGATACTGACAATTGGTATGAAGGGTTGCCCTTACATTGACCAAGGTCTTATATGTGGGGATGTCCCCACATATGGTCTTTGCTTGCAGTATCTGCCGGAAAAGATACTCTGGTCCGGTTCGATCAAGTCAGTGATGACAACCTGCAAACGATTCGCGAGAATCTTTGCCAAAATCTTTAACTCTGTGTTTAGCAGAGTCAAGGGCCTAAAATCGTCGAAATTTTCCACCCCACCATGCCGTTGACCTTTCCTCAGCAATGTGATCACTTCCTTGGTAACCTGTTCAGGTATGGAGCCCTGACCAAACCAGTGGTTCAACATATCCTTCAGAATAGGGACCAACATGGGCGACAGCCTCAAGTAGAACTCGTAGGGTAAACCATCTAGCCCCGGGGATTTGTTGTAGCCGACCTGCTTCAACTCAGTAATGACCTCATGCTCAGTAACAAGACCATCACAGCTAGCCGCCCGAGCCGCCGTGAGGCGGGACGAGTCAGCCAAATAGCTGCCAAACTCCTCGACCCTGAGCCCGATAGATGCTCCCGAAAACCCTCGCAGATCTCCCGAGTCGAAACTAGCGCGTGTCCTTCCAGGTTATGTACTTTACGAATGTACCCGTCCGAACCGCGCCTTAAAGCAGCCTTACGCTCAACAGCGTCAACATTCACAGCCTCGTTGGAAACTTTCATTAAACTAGCCCTAACTACTTGACCTTCGTACCGCTCGCTAGCCAAGCGGCTGAGGTCTTGTTTAGCTAGTGCTACCTCTAGGGGGTCCCCCCTCCACCGCCCGGGTCAGCTTATCCTCTAAGCGCTTGTTTGCCTTAGCCTTATCTTACGCGAGGCGTTGGCTGTATTGGACTGAGAAGCGCCTAATTTTGGCCCTAAGACTAACCCACCACTTACTCCCTGTAACCGCCCCACTAAAGCCCGCTGAATTAAGTCTGTAACCTTCAACCGGTAGTCCTCCAACTCCAACAAGATGTTGTTGAACTTCCAGTATCCGGCTAGTTTAGGCCTAGCACTTAAGTTCAAACGCACCATAACAAGTTTATGGTCCGAGTCTCCTAACAAGTGGAACGTGGGGCACGATAGAAAGTCTACGTTGCCTCTTCTTACTAACATCCGATCCAAGTAAGTAATCGGATGGGAAGGCGTTCCAGGATGACACGTCCACATCTCCCGCCCACGATGATCCAGACGGAATCTGTCGACGAGATCGCCCGAGACCATCAGGTCGAACAGAGTGCTGTCACACCGCACCGACCCACTAGTCCCCCCGACCTTATCTATATTGGGATCAAGGATTGCATCCCAATCACCCATTAGAACTAACCGTTCCGGATCCACTAAGAAGCCCTCCAACCGTCGAAAAAGGATGCCCTCTCTACAGCAGAATTGGGAGCATAAACAGCGACAATCCGAAAAACACTACTATTAATGGCAACATCAACAACAACTAGCCGTCCGTCCTCGCCTGCGTGAACAACATTCACCGAGGCTGACAGGGTGCGACTCACTAGCAAGGAGATTCCACGACTATAAGTATTGCCATATGCTGAGTAAACATCGTAATCGTTTACCAGCACTCTGTCCTCACACTTAAAGAAAAAAATTGTTCAGTGACGGATGGTCCCTGTCCACCAGCTGATGGCCCGGGATCGCATTCTTTGCTGCCTTGATCATAGCCCAGAGGGCTTGAGTCCTAGCATCCTTGTTGACTCTAACAAAAGTGGTCAACATGGGAGCGTCCTTGAACTTTGTTGGGTCCGCTACGCTGTCGCCAGCAATGTAGGCGAGACCCCTCAGCTTGTTTTTTTTTTGTTTTTTTTACACAGTGATCACCACTTATCAAGGCCCGGAAGCCACCTAGGGATAAGGGTTATTGCAAGTACATTACGTTAGTGTGGAGATTTGATGGAGTGTTTACTTAAGGTGGCGGTTCATTAGGAATTTGTTAACATTAGACCTTTTGCTGTCCTTTGAGTTCCGGTATTGATTGGTGCGGGTCTAGCTCGCATATTCTACCTCCTGGCAGGAACGTAAGTTTTTTGGTTCGCTCCGTGCGAACTGCCGTTGTTGGGGAAGGGGGGCCTTTGGGTTGGGGGAGAGAGGAGGGGGTGGAGTGGGGGTAGTTGGCACAGTTCCTTGCTGGGGTGGTTTTTCACAGGATTGGGGTGGTGAAGGGTTTCTGGGGGCTTTGGCGAGATCTTGGGAGGGGGGTAGTTGCTCGGGCTACTGAGCTTTGTGAGTATGTTGCATTGTCTTTCTCAGTAGGGGTAGGGGGTCGGCGCGTGTCTTCCTGCTCTTCCTCCTTCTGACCCTCCTGATTTCTGCGGCGCTCAGTTTCGCCGGTACTGTCGCTACCTCCTCTTCCTCAGACACTACCTCCTCCTCAGACTCTTATAATTTCCTCTTGTTGGAGGAGGAGGGTGCCTGAGTGTCCATATTGTCCATCTCAGTGATTGGGATTGACTCAGGCTGGTCTGTGGACTCTGTCTGCAGGGTGGGCTTTTTGGCGGTCTTTCCTTTCTTGGTAACTGTCGTCCACCCTGCTTGAGTTTCAGGGCACGTGGATTGAGTGGGTGCTGCAGCTTGGTTGGGTGTTTTGGCTGGTCCTGCCGACTTGCCCGCTGCCTTGGCTGGGTTTTTCCCCCATTTCTCTTGGGGCAGTCCTTGGCCATGTGCCCCTGTTGTTGACACTGCCAGCAATGGGGCCTCCTCCCCTCCACTATAAGGGAGAACGTCCATTCCCCGAACTTCAGCGTGGCGGGGATTCCGAAAAATCCTGTTTTGTCCAGGACCATATGGATCTTGTAGTCCCCGGTCATGATGTTCCTCAGACCGCGGACCGGCGTCACTTCTACCACGTCCCCATACTGGCTGAGGATGGCACCCAGTTGTTCAGCCTCCATGTAGCAGGGGACGTTTAGAACATAAACATTTGCCCTTCTCTTATTCATGTATATTGGCTGTAGCGTTATGTTTCTGCTCTGGTAAGAGGTCCTGGACAGCTTGACTGCCTCTTCGGGGTTAGGGAGCAGAACATCCCATTGTGCGTAGCTCCTCCTGCAGATGTAATTTGCCGGGATGTTCTGCTCCAGCAGCACGTTCACCATTGTGTCTTTTGTTGACACCGGTCAGGCTTCTGGTCCTCGTGTCTGATGTTATCAGAGAGAGGACTCTCTGCTGCAGTCCTTCCACCCGACCTGGGAGAGGCCGAATCTCGTTTCCCTTGGTACACTCATTGTAAGTGGAGTCAAAGAGTCTCCTGTAGTCTTCCGGTGTCATCTTCTTTTTCTGCTGTTCCTTGGGGCCCTATGCTGATCCTCCATTCTTTTGGCTGTTTACTGGACCCGGGACGGGGGGGTTAGCTAGTGCAACTTGTACTGCCTCCGTTGTGGGTGTTTCTGACCCTGGAGGCAGGCTTTTTCCGGACAGAGATGGCCAGTCCGCATTTAAAGTTGTTGCGTGCTGGCGCTCCCTGCTCTCCGGATCGTTCTCCTTCCTCTTCCTCTTTTTGAGTTGCTGGGTGGCTGCCTCTTGGGGAGACGGAGGTGTCCCCCCTCCGGGGGATGTGTCATTAGTGGCTGCTGTTGCGGGTTCAGTAGACAGGGGTGTCGCGCCCACCAGTTGGATTTTGTTGACACTGGTTTGCGCGTCCTCCCCATCCCTGGATTCCCCCTTTACGTTGTTGCTCTCTTGGGGAGTGTTGGAGGGCGAATCACTGGTTTCTTCGAACAGTGATTGGAGGGAGGCTAACGTGGCTTCAAACAGCTCCTCGGTATGGTGGGTGGTGCTGTTTTCCTTCCTCTCTCTTGCTGCTGGAACTTTGCCCTTTAGGGGAGCGGGGTTGCGTTTTTCCGGTGTTCCACCCTTTGCTTTGCAATTCGGGAGTGCAGCGAGAGAGATTCCCGCTGCATAATCCTCTGCAGGCGTGCGCCGAAGCGGGGGGGTGGCTTCTATTAGAGTCTAGTTTCGCTTTTTGTTTATACCGAAAACCGAATGTAACGCGTGCCGACGCGGGAAATATGGAATAATTAATATTTGAAAGTTAATAAAATTAAATAGATAGGCGAGCTCCGTGGTTAAGTGTGAGATATTCAATTTATATATGATATAAAAAGTTTTAAGTAGTTTTGAACCGAGCGAGCGCTTCTCTGGAAGAAGCCTTTTGTGGACATCGAGGAAAAGCGTACATACATACACACATTTTCGCTTTTATATATATAGATGTCTCAGTGCTTGTGTCTTCTTTTTCTTCTGATTTTCTCGGGCGTATAGCAAAGGAAGCATGATGTTTTTATGTTTTGAGGTGTAGTTGTTTGTAGCATTACGCCCAGAACATTATGTATTTTCCATTAAAGAAATTCATAGTTTGATGATTAGTCGACGGAAGAAAAACAATAAAGTTGCATACCAATATTCATAGTTGCATACACACACACACATACACACACACACACACACACACATATATATATATATATATATATATAGGTATATATATGTATGCATGCATGTCTATATATTACAACTTGCCAATATTTTATTAATTTTACCTATTATTTTTCCAATATAATTAACAAACTGTATCGCATGCAAATTTTAGTCGCATGGAAGTATGAATCTTTGAATTTCTTTTAATCGCGGTACAAAGACTATGATGATTTTACTTTGCTCATGTGTTTATCATTCTGCACACTTTATCTTACCCTTTCATTTCGGAAATTTACAAGAGATGATTGATTATATTTTACGTGATATTGACAGAATATTTCTATTTTTATCTAATGTCAAACATATCTTACGTAAAATATGTAATACTATATTACAGCTGTCTATTCAAAGAGTGGTCCTTCTTTTTCTAATAATCAATCTTGTTACCTGTCACCTATAAACACTACTTTTTGAAACACGATGCGTTAATAACTTATTCTAGTTAAGATATTTCTGGAAATTTTGGCAAATACAATGTAGACTTTATTAGTTTTTATCCTTAGGATTATTTTACACCGAAGTATTGACTCCAGAAAATAAACGAGAAAATATGAAGGAGATACAGACAAGCAGAAACAAATGGAGACATTGAGCGAGAGTGACAGAAACGAAATAGCATTGAAGTTATACAGCAACGCCCTTGCATATTATTTTGTCGTACATGTATTGATTAATATTATTTTTTACGAATACATTTTCGCAGAACATTAAAATCTAGCATATATTTCTCTCCATTTTTGCTTTCTTTCTATATTTCTCTCCCCATTCTAGCAAGAAAATAAAATATTATGACTTGTGTTCTTGCATATTGTCAGCAAACTCATTGTAAAAGCGGAAGACCAAAAACGCAGAAAACAGATAACAGTGCTTCTTATGTGCATATGAGCCCGATACTTCCTTGTTCTTTCGAGTGTAAATGCTGCCCTGGGCGTCGGAATTTATCATCAATATGGCAAAAAAAATAAAATAAATAAATAACTAGGATCAAAGAAGTGGCCTTCAAGCAAAGAAGACAAATATGTTGCAGTACTCATAAACTTTCCGCAAAAAAAAACATTCCACACAATAACAATAATAACAACACACTTGCCCTTATGGACAAGATTAAAGTCTAGTATATCTTCCGACAGATGCTGCAAAGCTATGGCTAGCAAAGACCAGATGTGACTAGCAAATACCATATGTGGGGCCAACCCCACATATCTGCACTTGGTCACTGAAGGGGCAACCCTTCATACCAACAGTTTCTAATCCAGCTCCAATTTCCCACCTCTCGGAAGCTGGTACCCCCTTTCCCCCCTCCATCCATCTCCACATTAAAAAACGGCCTTGTGCCTAATTTGCTACGTGGGGAAGTAAATAAATATCAACAACACACTTGGCCTTATGGACAAGATCAAAGTGTAGTATCTGTTCCGGCAGATACTGCAAGCAAAGACCATATGTGGGGGCGACCACACATATAAGACCTTGGTCAATGTAGGGACACCCCTTCATACCAATTGCCATTATCTGGTCCCCCTACTCCCCGGGGAGTTGGTCTCCATTTCCCCTTCACTCCTCACTTTAAAAATCTGCCTTGTGCCTAATTTGCTCGATGGGGGAAGGAGAAAATAAATACCTCAAAGTGTAGTATCTGTTCTTCAGATGCCACACTTCAATTTTTTGCTCTCTATCAGTGGAGGAGAAATCCTTCACGACTGAGACAATTTTTCTTTTTGTTCCTTTTCTCCACGTTAAAAAACGACCCTGGTATCTAACTCTGTCCCGTGGGGAGGCAGTGTAAATCGGAACAACACAGTATCTGGAGATACGAACAGAATAACAGCAAGAAAAATGATATTTTAAGAAATTCGAGAAAAACATTTGAAACAATTCATATAGCATAAAATATTGCTAGGTGTAATAATTTGTACTGTTAGGTGTTGTGCAGATTATTTTCTTTATATTTGGGTGACGACAAAACAAAGGCAAAGAATACTCGAGGACAATTGATGGTAAATCAGAAATACAGGACAAATATGCTTTTTTTGTATTTAGTACTCATCTCTTATCAAGGCCTGAAGGTAACCCAAGGATACGATTTATGAACAATATAGAAGTGCTGATATTGATAAGTGTATGTTATACATTATAAAACAGGTACTCACATTGTATTTTTAAATGAACCGATTGATAATCAACAAAACTCTCTAGATTGCATCATGTTATAAATGGTGGCAGTAATTGCAAAATGATTATTGTAATTCTATTGAGATTTCGCCTGTCATACGGCATATTTAGATGGAATATAGTGTGTATCAAAGATGAGATTTCCGACTTTAACAAAATGTAATAGAAACCTACGTATAACCGATGAACTGAGTTTTTAGATTATTATGAGAGAAACCATCTCAAATTAAAATTGGTGAAAATTGCGTTTAAGATAAGTGATTATTGTAGCCCTAGCTTTAGTTTAAACATATAGCCTTATACATGGACCGGAAGTAGAACATTTATTATAGACATGCTTGCAGTAATAGTATATATTAAGTATATTACTTAAATAAAGTCCTAACTTTATCTACTCTAATAGAGAATAATTACCGGCATTTTTTTTAACGTTAGTTTACTTTGTAGTATGAGGGGTGAGAAATAAGACAGGAAGATAGAGACGAATACATAAATAAAACAAGAAAAATAAGTTTAAACAAGGTAACATAAAAAAACATTTAGGATGAGTTTTAAAAATACTTAATGTGTTTGCCAACGTGTCTTTCAAGAGCGTAAGAAGATTTCTATTTCCGGATAACTTGGACAAGTGTTTATCTATTTATAGAATAAAAGTCGTTACGTTCAGATGTGTAAAATATTTAATTTACATTTTTTTATTGTTAAAAAAAAAGTCCTAGCTTTTTTTTTCACAAGATCCTTACTTTATCTACTCTAAGAGAGAATAATTCCCGGCATTTTTTATCGTTAGTTTACTTTGTAGTATGGGAGGTGACGAATAAGACAGGAAAACAGAGACAAATACATAAATATAACAAGAAAAACAAGTTTAAACAAGGTAACATAAAAAGCATTTAGGATGAGTGATTTAGGAAAAAGATGGCGGAACTCTTTTACCGCGCCAGAAGATATCTCACTACTGATGCAATTCTCTATCTATATAAAAGCAAAGTACGTCCAAGGATGGAATACTGTTGCCATATCTGGGCAGAAGCTGCTAAACAGACAGAGTACAAAATAGACTTCGTGGCTTAGTGGGGGATGCCATTTTCTCTACCCTGCAACCTCTCTCCCACAGAAGAGACATTGCGAGCCTATCCTTGTTTTATCGTTATTTCCATGGCAGGTGTTCGTCTGAACTCCAATCTCTGGTCCCCCTCGCCAATCTTTTACGGAAAACACCCGTCTAGCTGAATCCATTGTGAAAAATTTTCCCCACTCTGTGCCTAAATCAAAACGTTAATTCCATGAACAAAGCTTCTTTCTTAGACTGCACGCCTGTGGAACTCTGTTTCGTCTGCCTGCTTCCCACCGGACTACAATTGGATGTCTTCAAGTCCAACGTTAACAAATTTCTAATGAGTAGCACCTTAAATAAACACTTCACCAAATCTCCACACTAACGTAATGTAATTGCACTAACCCTTATCCCTGAGTGGCTTCCGGGCCTTGATAAGTGGTGATCACTGTGTAAGAAAAAGTAGAGAATTTCGTAAAAACTGAATTGAGTTCATGTTATCTTTTTCACATATCCAAGAAAGCAATTCAAACTTCATAGATTAGTATTGATTAATGATATCAGAAGCGCAAAGTACTTTTTTTCCTATCATATTTGAACTCATGTTTTGAAACTAATAAGTTTATATATATTTTGAATAAATATTTTTTATAAACAGCTACATTACTTCACATCGTTTTATTTGGCATCCAGTTTGTGTGTACTCATTTATCTACTTCCGGTGGTATATTCAAAGTATATCTACTTCCGGTTGTGTCTTAAATTTTATTCTGTAAAATCTGCAGGTTAGGTGCATTTAGTGAACGGTCAATCTATCGATGGCATAACTGACTTGGCTCGTTTTTAACAGGCACAATTCAAATCCTTTTAATGTCACTAATATTACAAAAGAAGACTGTAAGATCGTATGCGATCTATTTGTCCTCTACTGCTTTAATGCTGAGAAATGCATTCGTAGATGGTTATACTTAAGGTTCAGTTTCATACAATTTACGGTGTATGTACTCTTCAGCTTTTCAAACCTCAAACACTTTCGAAGAAGTATTATGCAGGTATTTTTGTTTGCGGATCCTTTTGCTCTAGTAGATGAATCTCAGGAAATCCCAGCCTGATTTTCGGCTGTTTATAAAACATTCAGTCTCACAATCAGCACTAAGACAACAAAATTTGATAATACATGGAAGCAAATACGGAGTATTAAACATAAGCAACTTGTCTAGAGTTTTCCAAAACACACATTTCGGTAGTTGTCAGGGAATAAAGAATGTGAAAACATTTACATACCTTAGTAGTGTTATTAATTTAAGTGCATCTCTGAACAATGGAATTATCAAGCCAGTTTCTTGGACATTTTAGAAAGTTGAATAAGCGATTGTTCAATGACCGTGAAGTATACCTTAAAACGATGTGCAAGAATAAAATGCTGTTGTACTAATTACACTGCTATATATTTATAAAATATGATAACTCTCTCGGAACCAAATAGAAAAATGTTACCTTTGCATGAAAGATGATTGGGCTTGTTAGAGATTTTACTCTGTAGGACACGCTGTCTCATAGAGATCTGTTTATCTTATATAGCAGCAGTGGTATGGAAAGTTTGCCAATCGGTGCAAAACCTTTCTTGGTCTGCCATGCTTTTATAGAAAGACAAAACGCAAACCTAACATTTATTTACGGTTACCTAGATGTCCGACATTGAAATGTTGAACAGCGGTAGATTTGGCCAGCGATTAATTGAAATTTAGCCTTGTAAATATCTACTTTGAGGGGGATAAACGTTGAAGATTTTGCCAATGATCAGAAGCTTTGGAAGACGTAGTGTAAACAGGGGATAAAACGTTTTTCGATACCATGCATTAATAAGATGAATGAAAGCTATGGATAGGATTAAAAAAAATGCAAATCAGCCAGCAGAATACTTTCTCTATCCTCATGTATATTATTATTGTAGACTTCCTGGCAAGTTTCTAGCAGAACAAATGTGCCACTTGAGACTAAGCGATCCCAACAATAAATAAAACTTGAACTAAAAAAATATTTTATAATTCTCCAAAGCTCACACATAAAATACAATCGGAGAATAAATCTCTCTCACACACGCACACATACACAAGCGCACACACACACACACGTCTACATACATATATAATACATACATATACATGTAAATGTCGTCATCCACAGACATAATATTTCGCTAAATACGATAATTCTCAATCTATAGAGGGGTTTATTACGCCTGCATAGTGTTTCGCTATATCACAGATTTTAGTACGGCTAGATTAGGATAAGACTAGTAAAAGGGATTAAACTTACAGCCATCTCGTTGATAGTTGACAGTCCTACCGTCTTGTAAATGGAATTGATACTCGAAAACTATATTATGAAATCTCTATTTATATAAACATTTGCCCTCCGCTTTTACATTGTTTGATTTGTTTGTTTATGTACAAAGAAAAGAACTTCGCTTTACGTTAAGCAATAAGCATACGTAATCGTTCTTCTACAGTGCTTTACCCTATTAAGAGGCGAAAATATAGATATAAATGAATTAATAATATATATATACATATATATATATATATATATATATATATATATATATAAATATAATACTTTATGAGTAAACTGTATTTATGCATGACATGTAGTTATTTAATCTAACAATGTATTCTCGGTCAGCAAAAACAAATTAATAATCCATGTATGGACTTGTTAGGCAAAATTATTATAGTCTGACAATTCCCTATAAAAATGGAACGACGAAGATCTGTATCGCATTATTGCTATATAATTACATAACAAGCAAACACACATACACACACACACACACACACACATATATATATATACCTTGTATATATATATATGAGGAAATATACGATACTATAAAACTAAACGTCGTGAAGAGAGAACGTATAGAAGACAGAAAGAAACACTGAGATACTCGAAGAAATAAAAACACGTTTTTATTATATATTTCTTCGTCTGGGTGATTCATATATATATATATATATATATATATATATATATATATATATATATATATATATATATATACTACCCTACACTACACAGTAGCTAGTCACTATACAGAAGTAATGTATTTTTGTGCGGAATTAACCTATGTAACCTACTAATAGACTATTTCAATCTCAATAAATACCGGACGATTAATTCGTAACGTGTCAGTCGATATTAGTTGGACAAACATAGATGGTACGTCAGATTTTCAAACCATGTTGTTTAACAGGGTTATAATATTGGCGACGTCGGATTCTGAACTCACAGAGGTCACTCGAATGTAAAATACTCCCAGCATTTAATAGAACATACGACGGAAAGTTTAATTAAACCAAGAATGTCTCTAGCACACACAACGAAATAAAAAAATAGGAACTCGTGAAAATCAAATAAATACATGGACATGAAAGTTTGCACTGCAAACACATGGTAAGTAAGGATATTTTCATATTTCCCTTCTCTTTGTTTGAAACTGGCATGACATCTTGATGTAGCTACATAATACAAATAAAAAGAAACTATTCGTGTTCTTCTCGGGTCATGAATAGATGTGTCAGGGAACTGTTTTAATTTGCCCGCCCCCCAAAAAAACTCAAACAAATACGGTTTTCCACTTTTTTCATCACGGTCAACATATTTTTTTATTCTATGAAAAAAGGTCATTTGTTTTCAGAAGATAATCAATATTTCTGTGATTATACGTTGGCTGTTTTATAAAAAAACATTTTTTGGAAGAAATACTTTGTCCACAGATTTATCACTGCAAGTTCAATGTGAGTAAGGAAAACGCAGTACTGTTTTACAGTTATTTTAAAACGTTTAAATATTGGTTAATCTGAACAGGATTGTTTAATTTCTGTAAATTCAATAGTTTGCCCATTATACAAATGTGAAACCTTTACAAAGTACATTGGAACAATTAAAAATTGAACAACAACGCGCCAAAAAACGACAACCACATACACATCAATTATTTGAACACAAGAAACGCTGAATTAAAAGACAATTATTTGAACACCAGAAAAGCTCAGATGAAATGCAACAAAAACTGCTACAACAAAAACTAATGAAGCTAGAGGGCCAGCAATATGAAAATCAACACCACATAAAAGAGCTGCTTGTTCACGCTATAAAAATAATACGTCCACCGATAATACTACCGCAGGTGCACAGGACTCAATATAGAATGGGGTGAAAATTTCTGCTAAAGATTTGTAAATCGTTTGAAGCTTATTTTCGTCGGTATGAACATTTTTTTTAGCATCGACTGCAAACAGTGACCAGACCAGGAAAAGCTTCGTTTACTATTGCAGAAACTAGAGACGAACGAACGTAACAAGTTGTGAATATCATTTTACATTGCAAAGCGTCGGAATTAACTTTCGCCAAGACAGAACTGCTTACAGAACGATTTACCGTTAGTAATGACTGTTGCCTGGGTGTTTGGAGGTGTATGTTGAGCGAAAAAAAAACAGTCTATTTTAATTTTGACCCCTATTATGACCCCTTAACATTATTCTTTTGTGCTCAAATCAAGTAATAAAGTTAGAGCTATGTCAAAAGAACCTATATCTAAAATTTCAAGTGTTTATACTTTAAATTGACGGAGAAGGATGGTAGAGTGTTCAAAGGTCACACTGTTGAACTTTTACACCTTAACAGACAAATTTCTGGCCGAAAACGGATTACGAAGAGTTTCCCAAATCTCAGTACCTTGTATATTAAATTTGGAGTCTGTAGACTGAAAATTGACGGTTATTGCGTAGGGAAATTTACACACACGCACACGCACACACACACACGCACACGCACACGCACACGCACACAGACACGTTCACTTCTATAGATATATAGATTAAAGGCCGCTGAAACGTATTAGCCAAAGAAAAAAATAAATTATTATTATTTTTTAGGAGATAAACTACGCTAAGTCCGGTCGTGAAAACCCCATATATATTTTTAAATATGTAAATTGATCAAGTATTCTTTTTTTGCCAATGAAAAACATATTGGCTTGTAATATTTCTTTGAAAACAATTACAACTTGCAATGAAAAATATAAATAGGATAATAGTAAATAGTGTTTGACACGATAAACCAAATTTGTCTTTTTAATCATGTTCTAGTTTAAATTACGCACAACTTTGGTATAGAAAATATTTGTTTTAATTATGTAAGAGCATTTGAACAATCGGAACCCCGTAATGTTTTTTTTCGACTTTTCTTAACGATGTCTGCGGATTATTGGGCACTAAGCTACAAGATCATAAAAATATTGAAAATCAAAATATGTAAACATTTGAAGGGGGTTCAATTTCACATACAGCGTTGTTGTAATCGATTCTCCATTTTCAAAACTGATTTACAGCCCGATTTGACGTTGGATACTTCAGACCCCCTTCCACCATTATTATAATTTTTTTTTGCCAACTTTTCATTTGAGAAATATTCTGCCTTGCCATCATTATTTTTATTGAATTATTTACGATTATTGCAAAGGTATTTTTGAATTTAACAACCTGCGCTATTTGTAAAATAGTACTAGCTTATTTGTTAGCACTTACAAGATAAGATGAAAACTATCCAAAAGAAAGTTATTTGGAGATTATATTGCTTTTTATTGTCTTGAGAATGCATTTTGTTAAGTGATGAGTTAAGAAATAAAACTGAGGCATCCTCCCCAGCACTACTATAAGCACAAGAGGCCCTATAAATAATGAAGGTCCTATTAAAAACAAATCTTATACAAATGCTCTTCCTGCTCCTTCCTTGGAGTAAAAATATTTTAAAATCAGGCCCGAAAAACATCTGCATCGCCAGAATCAACAGCTGCGTTAGTAAAAGCAGTAAATATAATTATCGATATGATAATAATGATATATATTGTATACTTATATTTAAATCAGATTTTTTTTACTCAACCGCGGTAAATTACGTTTATTTTAAGGAAAACACGATAAAATAGATTACAACGAAAAATATCGTTGACTTTGTGTATACTTTAAATAACAAAGTTGCTTAAGATATTGAAATGTAAACAGGGCAGCCATGAAATACGTAAGCAAAAGAATTTTTGGAAACCGAATGGACGATAATAACGTCGAAGCAACATGCTGATCTGAGTTATATATATATATATATATATATATATATATATATATATATATATATATATATATATATATATATATATATGTGTGTGGGGGGTGCACTGTTTATCTGGTCATATATGGGTATATGTTTCATCTTCCTTTCATGTCTTGGTGCCGTTTTTATCTCATTAAAATCTTTTGGCATGAATTTTAAGTCAGCATTCCCCGATATAAACATCAACGATGAAGAAAATGGCGCTAGGGAAAAGGCATAAAATTATCAGACATTTTATTTGGCCTGATCGTTAAAGCAACCCAGAGGCAGAAAGCGTCTTTAAACATCAAGGGGGTGGGTTGTGTCTTTAACATTCTTAAAAATATGTTAGAGATTTTATAACGTGAACAAAATCACGTTATCCTGTCTGTGCCGGTATATACAGGAAATTTGATGAGCCATAAACTGCGGAATCGCTATAAAGACAACCAACTTAGGAACACGGTATTAATGTAGTTTTATGGAAGGTAATGAGTGCAAATCGAATGCAAAAGAGAATAGAAAAAGATATATTAATCTAGATCTACTTTTCTCGGTATAGTTGTTTGGATGTCTCCATCGGAACACTCCCTGCATCAGACAATGCCACCATCCTCAACGATCCACAATCAATTCTGGATCGTTGAAAGGAACATTTTTCCACTCTACTCCATAAAAAATCTTCAGCAAATAAGGACTTTCTCAAAATGGTCCCACATTACTCTGCGCAATTGTGGATGAATGCACCACCATCATTCACATAATGGAGCAAATGAAAGTAAATAAAGACTCAGAGCCTGATAATATCTCCTTCGAACTTATCCACCATGATGGACAACATCTGAAAACAAGACTATTCTAGACTTTGTAAAACGCATCCAGGCACTGCATGACGGCATGTCAGGATGTGTATCACACCAAAGCAAGAAAACAAAACAGTTTCCAGTTACCTGTGGACTAAAACAAGATTGTGTCCTTGCACCTGCCCTTTTTTCCTTATATCTTGCTGCAATGTTGTACGAACGTCCCCCAAATAACCGGGGTGTGGACATTAGATACTGTTATGATGGGGGGATTTTTCAAGCCTGTTCGACTAAAATCTCAAAGCCTTGTGAACTTCCAACACATCACTGAGCTTCAATATGCAGATGACAACATGGTCCTTAGCCATTCCAAGGAAGCCATCCAGAGATCCGTAAACAACTTCACGGCAGTCTACCATCGCTTCGGACTCTCTGTTAATATTGGTAAGACACAAGTCTTAGTACAACCAGTACCCAATACCATCTTACAGGACGTAAGCATTCATATAAATGACACTACTATTGAGCAAGTAGATCACTTTCCATATCTTGGTAGCATAATATCGGAAAAGTGCTCAAATGAGAATGAAATAGAAAGCCCAGTTGGCCTCGCCTATGGAGCTTTCGGTAAACTGACGAAGCGCGTCTTCAATAATAAACATCTTTCAATAAAAACTAAACTCATAGTATACCACGCGATTGTTATACTTACGCTTCTGTATGGTGTGAGATCTGAAGTATATACCAAAGTGATCTCATTAAACTCGAAAAATTCCACCAACAAAAAATTCGAGTTATACTGAATACAAAATACTATGATTATGTAACCAACACAAGCGTTCTTGAGAGAGCAAACAGCTGCAGTATTGAGGCCACTACCATGAGGCACAGACTCCGTGAGTTGGGGCATATCCTCAGAATGGATGAAACAGGATCCCTCGACAACCCCTGTACTCGGAGCTAGACACAGGAAAAAGACCTATCGGCCACCACGTATTGCGATATGAGGATCAACTCAAATCCACCCTAAAAAACACCGGATTTGATCTTCATATCTGGGAAAAAATATCTCAGGATCGGTGCCTGTGGTGCCAATCAATCATACATGGCACCAAAGGATACGAGGCAGAGAGAAGAGGACTGGTGGAGATCAAGAGGCAGGCAATAAAATATCGTGCTGAACAACAACGCCCCTGCCAAGACTGGCTTGCCTTCATTGCCCACGCAAATTCCACGCTCAGATTGGTCTGAGAAGGTATCTACGATCCAAACACTGGGGTAAGAAGAAAACTGAAATTCTCGGATACGAAAAATCGGCCGTAGACGACCGATGTAATTTTATGACGACATTTTAAACAAATTTCTTCGTAATAATAAAAATCCTACATTTGATCCTAATGTTATACGAGGGGCGTGTAATAAGTAATGCTCCTGACCTACTTCCAATAGCAGTAGAGCAACGAAACTGGGCACAGTTAATAGTCTTTCTCTACATAGGAACCACCCAGAGTTATGTATTTCTCTCATCCTTTGATGCAGCTCTGGAGACCGTTTTTGCAGAACACATCAGGTTGATCCTCCAACCAAGACGTGACTCCAGAAATCAAGGCTGCATCATCTGGGAAACGCTTGTCTTTACAAACCACAACTTCATGGCTGGGAAGAGGTGAAAGTCAGAGCGGCAAGGTCAGGCGAATAGGAAGGATGGGGAAGGATTTCATAACCGCACGCTCGTGCTTCTTATCTGGCGACATGCGAGTCGTGGACTGGAACGTTGTCCTGCAGGAGGAGGGTACCTTTTCTGATCTTGCCCCGCCTCTTGATTTTGATAGTTTCCCGTAATTTCCTTAAAAGTGAAACATAATAGGATCCTGTAATTGTGGTACCCTTTGACAGGAAATCTGTCATCACTACTCCGTCCTTATCCCAGAAGATTGCGAGCATGACCGTGTCAGCGGAGGGCTGCACCTTTGCCTTTTTGGAAGGGGTCAGTCCAAGTGTTTTCACTGCATTGACTGGCCTTTGGTCTCTGGATAATAGTATCGGATTCAGGTGTAATCCTGTGTAATTAGTCTTTTGAAAAAACTTTGACTCATCTTCTTGGCACATCTTCAAATTCATCCTCGAGCACTCGACGCGTTCTCGCTGCTGGAATGTTGTGAGCAACAAGGTAATCCATCTAGCAGACACCTTATGCATATGTAAATGGTCATGAATGATAGTTTCCACAGACCCTGTAATAATATTGACATATTGGGCTATTTGGCGAATAGTAATGCGCCGATCTTCCAAAATGGCAGCCTTAACTTGACGGAAAGATACCGCATCAATGGCAGAACGGTGGCGACCAGGTCTGGGAGCTCTTTGCACAGACTTGCGGCCATGTTTGAATTTACGATGCCAGCGTTTTACAAGGTCATATGATGGGGCATTATCACCATGAGTTTCTTTCATTTCACCAGAAGTCTCTTGTGGTGTGCATCCTTTCAAATACAAAAACCGGATCACTGCTCGAGATTCAACAGGCTTCATTTCACACCTGACTCAGTTCAAACACCTGTAAAATAGAAACCACAATTAATTCAGAGCTGTATTTTGCCACTTAACCTATAGAGATATAAATCATTGGACATGCAATATTTCAGCTAGAGCAGACAATTGAAACTAGGTCGGGGGCATTACTTATTGGGGGTCCCTCGTATATGAAAGCGGACACATACCAGTAATTAGAGGAACAACGTAAATACGTTCGAAAATAATATTTATCAAAGGAAAATATAAGAATTGAACTCAGTAAAACTTAAAAATGAATACATATTATTATTTAGCTACGATCTTAGAAATGGAAAGCATTTTCCGTTGTGTAAGAAATAAAGATACATAAAGTAAGGTCAGATATCGGACAATACAATTTTTGGTATATTCTTTGTTTTGCCACAAGCGTTGTGGAGACATGTAATATGTAAAACCACCCGTGAAAAAATAATCACGTCTCTGGACCCGTTTTGACGTCACAAAGAAAGATAGTTCCAATATATTCAGCAAAAGGGTTCGAAATAAGTTAGAATTCAGTCATAGTCGAGAAAAATAAAGTTGAGACACAGCTGGAAGTCACAGCTAGAAAACTCGGGTGTGAGGAGAGTTGGCTTACCCAACCCGTTCTGAAAGCGGCCGGAAAGAGAAGAAAAACAATGTAATTCTGAAAGGTATCCGGATCCCTGAAATGTCCTCCAATTACAAGAATAAATATCAACATATTGTTAGTAAGCCTTTGTTTTAGTTGTCATTCACTGAAAGGTAATGCGATTTTGTATATCGTCTAGTAAATGTGTTACCTGTCTGTGCCCCCTTTCTCAGAAGTGTTAACAATATCCCTTCATAAATAATGAGCCCTAACAGTATTGAAAAATCAATATCTTTTAATATATCTCTCTCATATTAGTATCTCTGCTACTACAAATAATGGACTCACTTTAAACTTGACATCGCCATCGTTGTCGCCCTCGCAGTGTATCATCCTGTACTATAAATGTCGTTATCCTTTCCCGTTCTGTGTACCAGATTATAAATGTCTCATCCCGGATATGCACATCCAGATACACAACACATCATAACAATCGCACTATATTAAGACGAAGTAGTTTATATTTATATATATATATATATATATATATATATATATATATATATATATATATATATATATATAAAGCTCTCCTATCACCGCCAGAGTAATCACCACAAATAAATATACACATTGTAACTATATTTTATTGTAACAATTCGTAACTGAATAATATATTCATATAAATACTATTATAATTCCATTTCCAGATGAAAAAATAATAATTTCTTCCTCCTAAAATCTCGGCAATTGCTATTTGCTGAGTTTTGAATATTCTTATATATAGAAATTCTATTGTTCTTTATATTAACGATTAGTTATGACATTAAAAACATGGTATCACTTATAAACATCATTTTGCAGGACGATTGAACTGATACATCGTACGTCGTAATAAGAGAGTGGAAGAGCATTCCAGTTGCTACATGTTAATCTCTAATAATCTCCATGGCCAGAAGGAGGAAAAAGCAGTTTTGGATAATGACGTTGTCCACAGAAAATATTTAGCGTTGACATGTTGTATGTTTATATTGAACACGTTAATCAACGGATGTACTCACTTTTGTTGCCAGCGATATAGCTTTTAATGACTATTATTTGAGTTATTATGAAGGAAAATTAATTAACACTGTTATATATGCTGCTGACAAACTACTCTTCATTGTGTCAAAAAATCATGTTTTCAGTGTTGTCACATGGAAATATATACTAAATATTTGAAGAAATGTGAGAGACTACTCATTTAGTATTCCGATATATATATATATATATATATATATATATATATATATATACGTAATAATGATAAAAAATAAATAGATGAATACGTTCCATTGAAATTAAAAGGGATTCCGTCATATATATATATATATATATATATATATATATATGTATATATATATATATATATATATATGACGGAATCGCTTTTAATTTTAATGGAACGTATATATATATATATATATATATATATATATATATATATATATACATATACATATATATATACATATATACATATATTAAAACAGTTTGACTCATATCCATGGAACTTTAATCTAAAATTTCAAGTGTTGAAACTCAAAATTGGCGGAGTGGTTAGGTACAGACTGCAAGAATCCTTTTCAACTTTAACAGCCGAATTTTCGGCCAGAAACTAATTAAAACTTTGCAGCATGTCTAAATCACTTTCATGTAATTTTTCAAATGTTAGACAAAAATTTGGTTAAGTAATTTTGTTGAGACCTCAGACGTCAATTATACGTAATTTTTTACCCCAGTTTCGACCCATTAACCTGCATTGTTTTTAAATTAAATTAAATAAAAATGTTAGGTCCATGTCACGTAACTCACATCTAAAATTGCAAGTGTTAAAGCTCAAAATTAGCGGAGATTTTAGTAGCGTTTTCAAAAGTCAAATCGTTTAATATACATTACAGTAAAATTCTTGGCCATAACAATACAAGAATATTTTCCAATATCTTAATACTCCTTATGTAAAATCTCGAGTCTTTACACTGAAAATTGGCATAAGAGTTTAGTAAAGAATTGTATACAGACAGACACACACAGAGATAATTTCACTTATATATACATATATATATATATATATATATATATATATATATATATATAATTTCACTTATATATATACAGTAATGATCATATTTATTGGCACGGTAAAATAAAAGTTAAATTTTGTCTAATAAATTCTAAAAATGGGATTAAATTAAAGAAAATAACAAAGTATATTATGTATTTTTAACTGGCCTTTCCGATGCAGCAATCGGATTTGCGAAAAAAAAATAACAAAGGAACAACAAACATAATTGCAAAAAACCCTTGTTCAAAATTATTGGCACGATTTCTTTAATAATCAATTGTATAGCCTTTGGCCTTGATTACCTTCCTCAGTCGCTTTTCATAGTTTACAACCAAGTTGTTGCATTCTTCAGTAGTAAATTTAGCCCACTCTTCCTGACAATAATCCTCCAATTGAATAAGATTCTTAGGCTTCCTTTGCATTACCCTCAATTTTAATGTTCTCCATAAATTTTCAATTGGATTAAGGTCTGGGCTTTGTGATGGCCACTCCAAAACATTAATATGATTGTCCTCAATCCATTTCTTAGTCAGTTTAGCCGAATGCTTTGGGTCATTATCTTGCATGAACCACCAACGACGACCAAGTGAGAGCTCTTTAGCAGAGTCTTTCAGGTTTTCATCCAATAGTTTAACATAACCTTCTTTTTTATGCTACCTGTGACCTTAACAAGTCGCCCTGGTCCAGAGGCAGCAAAGGATCCCCAAAACATCAAACTGCCTCCACCGTGCTTCACTGTGGGTATGGTGTTCTTAGGCAGGAAAGCTTCGCCAGATTTTCTGTAAATATAAGACACTTTATTATGGCCAAATAACTCTATTTTCGTTTCGTCAGTCCATAGAACACGTTTCCAGAATGCAACATCTTTATCAATATGACGTTTTGCAAAGGCTAGCCTTGCTTTCAGGTGCATAGGCTTCAATAAGGGAGTCTTTCTCGGACGGCATGCTTTTAAACCAGCTCTCTTCAAAACTCTACCAACTGTATGTCGAGATACATTCACTCCAGAGGTGCTCTGTTCATCAACAATCTCCCCAACAGAGATCCTTGGGTGTTGTTTTACTTGTCGAACAATTTTCCGTTCATCTCTTGGGGAAAGAATCCTTTTTCTCCCTCTACCCTCTAAACTCATAACGTGGCCTTGCGATTTAAACTTGTTTATTATGGCTCTAACAGTGGATTTGAGAAGGTTTAGCTTCTTTGAAATCTTATCATAGCCCTCCCCATTGGTATGGCATGCTACAACAAGCTTCCTGACGTCTTCGCTGTGTTCCTTAGTTTTAACCATGGCGATTGAAAATTATAATTTAGTCACTTATAATAGTTTAAATAAATCGCTATCTAAAAATTATCTGAAAAAAATTATTCACTGAATTAGCGTTAAACAAGCATAATATGGCTATAAAAAAGTTCAGAAAGCACGTAAACCGGAAATTGATTGATATTATACTGATACTAAAAGAAAAACAAAGCCGTGCCAATAATTTTGAACAAGGGTTTTTTGCAATTATGTTTGTTGTTCCTTTGTTATTTATTTTTTCTAAAATCCGATTGCTGCATCGGAAAGGCCAGTAAAAAATACAGAATATACTTTGTTATTTTCTTTAATTTAATCCCTTTTTTAGAATTTATTAGACAAAATTTAACTTTTATTTTACCGTGCCAATAAATATGATCATCACTGTGTATATATAAGTGAAATTATCTGTCTGTGTGTGTATGTCTGTGTACAATTCCGTACTAAACTCTTATATGTATATATATATATATATATATATATATATATATATATATATATATATATATAGGGTGAAAAACAAAACAAATAAGCAAATGATAATTATTACCAAAAACAATAAATGCTACTTTTTTTTACTGGCACAAATAGAGTTGGATACACAAGTAATAGTCGTAGAGTGATAGAGTGTAAGTAAAACCTGGAATATCCGGTTGTTTCGTTTCGTTTTAACAATGGAAAGAGCAGAAAATGGAGAGAAAAGAAAGAAAGAAGGAAAGACCGAAAGGAAAGATAAAGATAGGGAAGTACCCCCACCACCATCACCCATAAAGCAAAAAGACAACGAAAGGTAAGAAAGAAAGAAAGGAAACACGAATTACCATTAGCATATAAGCGACGCTCTTTGTGTAAACAAATCGAGCGGAGGTATTTCGAACGATATCAAAACATCGTTAAAACTCACTACTCGTTCAAGCAGCCGCCAATAGCGTAATGGTTAGGAGCCTTGACTGCCGTACAAACGGTCGGGTTTCAATCCTGGCTTGAGGTAGTTGCCTGTCTAGCCGCACTGATGAGCTGTGAAACAGCGAAACAGTACTGTATGTGGAGGACTATATATATATATATATATATATATATATATATATATATAGGTGTGTGTGTGTGTGTTATCAGAATACTGAGGCAGAATAGGAACACAGATTATTGAATCTTGTGTTACCAAAACCTATAAATTTTTTTAGGAGTTTATGTATTTATACAAGACAATACAATACAATTAAGGGAATAGCTCATTACACCTTATGGAACATAAAAAATAGGAGTCATCTTCAATGCGGATTTCTAAAATTTACTTTGATTCTAATAAGTCCATCCCACTCCATTCAAAGATTACCATTATAATCAGATACTATGATTTCACATCCTTTATTAGTATTTACATTTTTTCTTATCAATATCCCTTAAGAAAATTAATTCATTATTGTATTTTCTTTGTATGTGCTGAATAGCCAAACTATTTTAAAATATATCTAATATTTTGCTAACGACATTTTTTTTCTGAGGAGATGAGCCTACATAGACAATTCATGCGTTAGGAAAAGTGCTCTGGATTGTATACTTAGGTTAAATAATGAATTTTTGTTTTTGAAAATTTTATTTCTCCAAAGGAAATTTCAATATTTTTTGAAAAAATAAAATATATACGGAGAGAACTTGAATGCCTACTAGACGTGTGTGTATCCTTATGTGTATGAATGTATACGCATAGGTATGTATTTGTTATGTTTGCAGGTTGAACCAAATAACGTATAAGGCAATACAAATGAAGAATCAACAAACAAAGGTAGATCAATAAGAAGTGTATTAGGAAAAGTATATTTACAGTATATTTACATAATGGTTCTTAGGTAAGAGAGTCTTAGCTAGAGAACATATCTACTCTCGGCTCGGCTTTCGGTGGCTTCTGGTTAACACACACTCAGACTAACAGATCATTGTATAACCGATATAAGACAGTAAAACGTCACGTAAGAAAAAAACACATCCTGTCTGCACATCCCTCGGCTAACATCAACATCTGTGGTGACTTAAACGCCCATAACGTGGAATGGCTGACCCATTCAAATAAGACAGACGACGAGGGGAGGTTTTGTCATGATTTTGCGATTGCTTATGACCTCACTCAGATTGTTCGCGAACCGACCCGTGTGCCCGATACACCAGGTCAATATGCAAGCCTCCTAGACCTTTTTCTCTCAACTTCCCCTGATCTATGTTCATGTTCCGATCATTCTCCTCTAGGATCCTCCGACCAGTCCGTCGTATCATTTAAGATACACACGAAATGTAATAAGTACTCAGATGTACCCCTCAACCGTACTGTATACCGGTAATCCATGGATGGCTGGGATAGCTTTCGTACATTTCTATCTGATTTACCTCTGCACTCCATGTTTAAAAAGGAAGTGTCCTCTATAGTATCAGATCTGACTGAATGGTTAATTGTAGGCATAGACCAATTAATACCATCTAAAAAATTCCAACAAAAACCTAACAGCCATCCATGGTTCTCCCCAGAATGTGCTGCCGCTATCACGGACAGAAATCACTTTTTCCATAGCTACCAACGTAATAGATGCACTGAGACTAAAGCTGCTTTCAGGCCTGCCAGCAACCACTGTAAAAGAGTAATAAAAAAATGCAAGAGAGCTATATGCCCAGTCTGTTAAATCCAAAATAGCTGATCAGCGGCTTGGTTCCCACCCAATTTTGGCAAATAACAAATAGGATCCTGAACAGAAGTGTGCGTTCTATCCCAACCATTATCAACGGACCAGAGGTCATCTCGTCAGCATCAGACAAGGCCAAAATATTTGCAAAGAAAATTGCATCTAATTCTACCCTATGCGACGAAGGCCATCAACTCCCCATATGTCCTCCTATAACACAGAACACGCTAGCAACATACAAATATCCGTGCATGAGGTAGCCAAGCTAATCAAGGATCTTGATTTCAGTAAAACAACTGGCCCTGACGGCATCCTAATTATAGTGTTTAAGAAGCGTCAACCAGAACTTGCTCCCATACTTACGAAACTGCGTAAGCGCTGCCTTAAGGAGAAGTGCTTTCCGACTCCCTGGAAGACCTCATCAGTTTGCCATGAATTTGATAATTCAGGTGATAAGTCATCTCCCTCTCAGTACAGACTAATAAGTCTCCTGTGTGTTATGAGTATGTTGCTGGAATCCATATTAAATAGAGAAATATTCAACCACCTCAGCAGAAACAACCTTCTTAGTGACTCACAATATGGTTTCCGCTCTGCAAGATCTACCGCAGATGTGCTGACGGTTATACTTCACAGGATCAGTGAATCTCTTGACAAAGGCTTCCTTTCTAGGGCAATTGCTCTTGACATATACAAAGCCCTCGACAAGGTATGGCATAAGGGTCTACTTCACAAGATTTCCAGCTAAGGTATAACTGGAAATGTTTTCTCAATCATTAAACCATTTCTCTCCTATAGGCTCATGAGAGTAGTGGTCGATGGACAAAAACCAGTGGCCGGCAGGATTAATGCTGGAGTCCATCAGGGGTCAATCTTGGGCCCAACTCTCTTCCTGATCTACATCAATGACCTCCCTAAACACATACTTAAATCATTTGTTGACATCTATGCTGATGACACGACCATCTACAGCAACACATCAAAGGCTGTAAATGACAAATTTCTCTCTGATTCTCTCTCCTCTTATCTCGTTATGTATGTGTAATATTATCCCCATATGTAAATGAGTGGGTGCCACCACAACAGTATTTTTATTTAATTTATATATCTCGATCACAAAAAAACACTTGTTATAAGAATTTATGAAATGTGAATGCTTTAGTCATTCCAAACATATGCAATTCATATCCTATTTCCTCATATTTTAAAGCTTAAAAAAAAGCGAATCTAAAAAAATATCAAAAGTTACTCATCTTAATCGGATTTTATTTCTAAAATAATTACTTCAAACATGGAGGACATTGATGCATGAAACTTTGCAGCCATCTTCATTTGGGAATATTTCACTTCAGTTCTTTTTCGGTATTCTTATTCATTTATATTTGAGTTAGAAACATGAATCCTGGCAAAAAAAAGCAAAAAACAAAAAAAAAACATGCGACTGAAATTGACATGGAAATGTGCGTTCTATTTTGCATATTTCTGAGAAACTCAGTTCTGCCGCCAAAAAGCTTTCGATTGTTTTTTATCAGTTTTTTTTTTGGGGGGGGGAATGTTGTCAGAGTTCCCTTGTTGGTTGTTAATTTTTAGTTTTTACAGGATGAGTCGTAGGAAACGGATGTTTTTAGAGCGTGTTCAGAATGTGTCTGGTAAAAAAAAATATGAACATTAATAAAGATTTTGTGTAAATATTCGCAGTCTCTTTTTCTTTAAAAACATCCGTTTCTTGTGACTCACCCTATATTATTTGTTGGAATGATTGTATTTTTACCTCCACAAGTTGTGCTGGCTTTATGTTTTAGAATTTATGTTTTTCCTAATTTCTTTAACTTTTAAATGACTAGTATACGCTAGTCAACATATGTTTGGCACATATATAATTATCTTCTCCAAAGTATGTTTTGAAAGTACAAAAAACTACTTCAACGTTTTGAAAGATATTTTGTAAAATCTAGATTCATCTGTACTTTTGCATTGTTGTTTTTTTTATTGTCGCAGTAATGGCTGGTTCTAATATTTTTTTTTTTAGATTCTTATTATGTTCTTATCTATATAATATTCTGATTGCCCCCTCTTTGTTATTACGTTCGTTAAGCTTTGAAAAAAGCCACACAAAATTTTCGAAAGTAGAATGATTTAAAAAACGCAGGATCCGTAAACTTTTGCTTAAACATGGCTCATCTGTTCACGTTAGACAAGAATATGAGCGTGAAAACTATTTGACGTAACCTGGTTTTCGAATATGATTTGTTATCATATGGATAGTGTTATAAAAGTATTCTCTCTCCAATCTCTTTGTATAATTTTTGCAAAAAAATGTGATATCGCAGAATTCGCTCACCGTTGATTTCTGATAGGCAGTGACCATTGGTCTTTACTGGAATTCGGGCGGTAATGAACTTCCCGAAAGACCCAATTCTCTTTGCAATCATTAAGCGGAGATCTGGCTTGGTCTTTTCTCTTTTCGACTTTTCTATCTCCCCTGGCTCTCCTCATTTATTAGGTTTGGTGCTATTTTATGGTGACATACACACACAAAAAAGAGTGGTTTGAAGCAAGGGCGTACAAGGGCACCTTACAATTATAGCATTTCAGTTTTCATAGTTCTAAGTGATCTACTTTTGTGCTTTATATCTGTAGCCGTTTCTGTATGTCCAGTTTGTGTCTGCAGTTTACATGTGGTGTCAGTCTCCCCATTCTAGTGTTTTCCTTAATATTTATGCAGTTTTCATCGTTGTTATCCGTTGAATATTTTAAGCCATCCCTTCGATTCCAATCTCTTCCATTTTTTTCCAAAGATTTTTTTCAGCTCGTGCTCTTACTATTACTTGTGTTATCTTGACTTTATCCATTTTCCAGATCCTTTTCAGTTCTTTTGCCAGTTCTATGTATTTGATCCGCTTCTCAATCTCCTTGATCTTCAATCTATGCTCTTCTGGAACGGCAAACTCTACAATCTGGTAGGGCTTTCCCTTCTTTTTAGCTATCATGACATCCAGTTTCTCGCTTGGATGAGTATATCGGTTTTATATCCATATTCCATAGGATCTTGTGACTTTTCTGCATAATAGCCAGTGCACTACATTCCCGACTTGATTGTGTATATTTTTATATTCATTTTGGGCGAGTTTGCTGCATTCACCTATTATGTGGTTTAATATTTCTTTTTTCCGCAGAGTATGAATTTACTGTTTACTCGTGCTTTGATGTGGTTGGTTCGTGTGTGAATATAATTAGAGATTCAGTTTCATTGTTAAGGTTTTCTTTAATAACTCTTTCCAAGACTGCCCGTTAGACTCATCTCTTGTGATATTAATTAATCGCTCGTGAATATGTGTAATAATAATAATAATAATAATAATAATAATAATAATAATAATAATAATAATGTATTTGTTTCCTGTCGTTTGTATGACTTGTTTTTCACCAACCATTCGTTGTTAGTACTTTACATACATAAACGCAGTTATAGGAATTCTCTACCAAATATAATTTTCCTGTATCACAATAATTCAGTATTGAGAGGCAAGCATGTGTATAAAACTTAGAGGGAATGATGACTGTTTTCTATTACGACAGTAAGAAATTAACATTTGGTAATACACATTACATTGTCAGCGAGGAAATGTGTGTATCATTGTTTAAAGTGAATTCACTGATAATCAGATTGTTGATTATGAAAGTTAGATATAGTTTGCACAAATATTCAACGTTCGAAATGATTACAATATATGTATATATGCATACAGACACATATATATATATATATGTATATATTATGCATATGCATATATACATTTATAAAAATACATACACACAGATATATATATATATATATATATATATATATATATATATATATATATATATATAAAAGCTCACTTTTACACCAAATTAGAGAAAACACTAGTAAATAATGAACCGTATTATTTAATGTTTGCACATTTTTAGATTGTTGTAAGACCGAAATTTACCTACACCATGGACTCTTCCTGTACTATATTACGGTGCGATATTACCCTCTCAGGGAGTAGTATCCTAATACGGTAGAAACACCAGAATTACTTCTAGTATGTAGTGCGGACAACTACACACAAAAGACAGCACGGGATAGTTGTTATGCTTACGCTTTATCTTATCCTATTAATCTTTCAATTACTATATTTTCTTAAAATTTATTCGTGCTCTGTGTTCCGCTTCCGTTGTCCAAACTCTAAGTCTATATTAGAGAAGTACTTTATTCTGTTATATTTTTTTTTTCAATCGTATAGTGATACGCTTAGGATAGAGGACTGCAATTGTTGTTTTAAATTAATACACATTATGCAAACATAATATATATATATATATATATATATATATATATATATATTATCGTTACCAATGGAGTCATACTGGCAATTATAACTATCTTCGACCTGCATTATTAGCAAAGTAAACTCATTAATTAATTTTAATCGAATTACAAAAATAAATAAATAACTTATGAAACTTTCAATTGTTATATTAAGTTTTATTTAACAGCATCAGACAGCATATTATATTCTTTATTTAAAAAAAAACAAATGATCTGTTTAAATTCTATACCATATAATTATCAATAATTTTCATGAAATACCTTTTTCTTATATTTCCTATGTGATAATGCTTATGGAAAATGCGTACACAACTGCATAAGTTAGCATTTTTTTCATCGCAGAGTGGTAGATCATAATACACCACACACACACACATACACACACAGACACACACACACACACACACATATATATATATATATATATATATATATATATATATATATATAAGAATACAAATGCATGGCTGTAAAAATATATTTTTCTTGAATTTATTGTTCGACAAGATAAGTGAAACTTGTTGAAATTTTCTTAGTCCGCAAAATTTCAAAGAAATGAGTTCTTATCATGAGAGATGTGATATTAGAAAATGAATAGTATAGCGAAGTTATGGACTTGCTGATACTGGCATTAATTGAAACACAGTTACATCAAAGCGATTCAGGATTGCAAAGAAAACTTTTTACTTCAAATATTTCATAAAATTGTGAAAAAGTTAATAAAATAAAAGGATAACTTAATAGTCAAGCATTAAAAAACAGGATATCTATCATCAAGACGAAAAGATAATATGGTACACATTTTGGATTTAATTTGTGTCTGGATATCAAAAATACAATTCCAGATTCTTTTATAAGGGTATTGTCTGCTATTATCTTATTTGAGTATCGTGACAGAAGAATAAATAAAATATATGCTCACAATCTTTTTTGTATTCTTCTTTTAAAAGCTCTATTTCCTAAGCTTTTTCATTTACTATATAAATATTTACTATATATTTTTTTCATTTTCTATATAAATATTATTATTTTTATTTACTCGTTGTTTACAAACTCTTTTGGCTTCTAAACATAATCCGTACTGATTGTTTATATATAGACTAGAAATTTGGGTGATTATTTGTTAATTCTAAGTTCCGTGCTCTACGCTTGTCTTGGCATTGTTTCTCGTCGTCTAGCACTTGCACATTCCACTGGACATTGCTTCCAGTGGTCTAGACCTTCTTGCACTGGAATCAAACAGTGCCGGTTCAGGAGAGGTGTGGTCGGGGTTTGCCCAACTCTCGCCTCACAATTACAAGCGCAGCTACCCTTACAGGGGACATTCATTGTTTCCTGAGACTGAACGAAGGTAATGTTAAATATATACTTAAAGAAAGAGATAGAGAAAGAGAAAGAGAAAGAGAGAGAGAGAGAGAGAGAGAGAGAGAGAGAGAGAGAGAGAGAGAGAGGACAAGCAGCAAAAAATTGCATTGATCAGAATTAAATAAAAATTAATACAATGAATATGTTAACTATGATTAAATAGTATGTTCTCAGGTTTTATTTCCCCAGACTCTGTTTTCAATGTCCATATTCAGTATGTATTCTTCTAAAAAAGCAACTATATTTTCGAAAGCATTTCTTACAATTAGTCTATTGTTAGAATAATGAGATTTTAGAATAGACATTTCAATTTGTTATCCCCACGCTGATTCTTATATGCAATTTCGACCTACTTTGTGATCTTATGTTTCAGTGATTATGCGCGCTTGAAGTGAGGAAAAAACCAGTGTAGAACTTGTGTATAATCATGCTCAATATTCTTTTTCCTTTTCATATACAAAAAACGATTACATTTAAAAGACTATATTGTCAGTAATCATCAATCAATTCTTATCGCACAGATACAATAATTGTAATATGTATCTTTCATTATAATGCAAACTTTATTTCTTTTTACTCCGTGTAACTTCATTGTCAGTGGCGGCTTATTTGTTTTGGTTTTATTCTCATAAGGATTATTATTATTATTATTATTATTATTATTATTATTATTATTATTATTATTCATTCATTTATTCACTAAGATTTTTCACATGAATTTATTTTATATAAAGGGGGTCACCACTTATCAAGGCCCTGAAACCACTCAGAGATAAGGGCTATTGTAAGTACAGTGCTTTAGAGTGTATATTTGTTTACTTAAGGGGGCGGTTCATCAGGAATTTGTTTACGTTGGACTTGAAGACTTCCAATTTGTAGTCAGGAGGGAAGCAGGCAAATGGAACAGAGTTCCAGAGGCGAGCAGTTCTAGGAAAGAATCTGTGTTCATGGAATCTACGTTCTGATTTAGGCATAGATAAAGAGTAGGGTAAGATTTTGACAGTGGATTCACAAACGTTTCCCATATATATTAATGTATATGTATTTTTTTAAAGTTTCAATTGATGCCAGATCGGGATCAGAGCATTTGTTACATGATAAAGGCTGTCCCCTTTTCATGTAAGTAAAAAATAGAGAGATTTAGTTAAAATGAAAATGAAATAGAATAGACGAAATTCGAACCTCGTAATTTAGGTTTAGAAATAGATTACGAGAGAGAATTAGAACATGGAATGTAAAAACAAACAATTGTTTAGCTTAGAGATAAAATAGTTTTAAGAAAAGGAATGCAACTATAGGATAATTTAATAAACATGTTTTTAACATATTGGAAATATAGGTTACTGGAAATATAGGTTTACATTCCTTTTGTAAACAAAGAAAATGTATTGGACACGCATTTCCAGAACACGTGAAAGAAGACACATGTTTTAACATGTGTATGACGTCATAGAAAATGGGAAGTTCTCGATATAGTTAGAAACTTGAGAGTAAAGCAGAGAGAATCTGAGGAAGACAGACGACATTCTGGAGTCAAGAGATGGGCAGTCGAACGTCTGGAAGCGAGACGGTCACCTTTGAAACATAGAATGTAAAACTTTGAATTCCTGACAAAGAAAACCACCGACCAGTGCATGGAAATAAACGACTCATGCGTCATAAACATCGTTTTTCTGTTGTAATTCTTCCAAAAGGTAAAGTGAAATTATCATTATATGTCTTATATATTCTGTGTTTTAAAGTGTCTTCACATACACAATGTCTCTACATCTCATATCTACAATGTGGCCACTAAGACTGTCTCAACACTGTCTCCTCACTACACGTCTAAGTATGCACATTTTATATACATTAATCTCTTCATAACACGAACACAGAACGCAGCATCACTCTTAATAAGACTCTCTAAGACTCTAAGACAAACTTTTAATAATAAATATAACAACGAACAATAACACCAACAAAAATAATCATAATAATAATAATGAAAACTATACAACACATTGATGATGTAAAGGTAGGAGTTTGGTTTTAGATGCATTAAAGGTAACCAGCCACATCTTTCCCCACTTAAGCACTCGTCCGAGATCAGAGGAGAGAGGATCAGAGAGAGCTTTGTCATTTACAGCCTTTGGTGTGTTGCCGTAGATGGTTGTGCCATCAGCATAGATATCAACGAATGATTTAAGTATGTTTTTAGGGAGATCATTGATGTAGATCAGGAAGAGAGTTGGGCCCAGTATGGACCCTTGACGGACTCCAGCATTAATACTGCAGGCATCTGATTTATGAGCCTTGCAGAGAGAAATGATTTAATGATAGAGAGAATATTTCCAGTTTAGCGTAGTTTGGGATCTTGTGAAGTAGGCCTTTCTGCTATACCTTGTCGAAGGCCTTTGATATGCCAAACCAATTGTCCTGGAAAGGAAGAGATTCACTAATCCTATGAGATATAACCGTTAGGACATCTGCGGTAGATCTTGCAGAGCGGAAACCATATTGCGTGTCACTAAGAAGGTTATTTCTGCTGAGGTGGTTGACTATTTCTCTGTTTAATATGGATTCCAGCAACTTAATTATAACACACAGGGCCCTTATCGGTCTGTACTGAGAGGGAGATGACTTACCACCTGTTTTCTTAAATACAGGGCATACTGATGAGGTTTTCCAGGGTGTTGGAAAGCATTTCTCCTTAAGGCAACGTTTAAACAGTTTCGTAAGTATGGGAGCAAGTTTTGGTTGAAGCTTTTTAACACTATAATTGGGATGTCGTCATGGGCAGTTGCTTTACTGGAATCAAGGTTCTTAATTAGATTGGCGACCTCATGCACAGATATCTGCGTGTTCTGTGTTATAGGAGGAAAATGGGGAGTTGATGGCCTTCGTCCCATAGGGTAGAATAAGCTACACAGTTCTTGGCAAATAGTTTGGTCTTGTCTGACGCTGACGAGATGACCTCTGGTCCGTTGATAATGGTTGGAATAGAAGGCACAATTCTGTTCAGGATCCTATTTGTTATTTGCCAAAATTGGTGGGAACCAAGCCGCTGATCAGCTATTTTGGATTTAACAGATTTGGCATATAGCTCTCTTGCATTTTTTATAACTCTTTTTCAGTGGGTGCTGTCGTTCAGGAAAGCAGCTTTAGTCTCAGTGCATCTGTTACGTTGATAGCTATGGAAAAAAGTGATTTCTGTGCGCGATGGCAGCAGCACGTTCTGGGGAGAAACATGGCTGGCTGTTAGGTTTTTGTTGGAATTTTTTAGATAGTATGAATTGTTCTATGCCTACAATTAACCCTTTGGTCAGGTCTGATACTATAGAGGACACATGGAATGCAGAAGTAGATCAGATAGAAATGTACGGAAGCTATCTCGGTCAGCCATGGAGTACCAGTATACACTACGATGAAGGGGTACGTCTGGGGACTTATTACGTCATTATTATCGTCTGGGGGTTTATTACATCATTATTATCAATGATTGGTAATCACCACTGGTGTTTCTCAAAGTCTTAGTGGTAAAAAGTCATCCTACATGCTTACTGTTCTCTATATCTGTGAATAACTGCAATACATCCTATTGCTTGTAACTATTGGTGTTTCGCTAGCATTTACGAGTCGTCTCTTCTGAACGTTGGGTGTCTATAACTCATGCCGTTAGTCGTAATTTTATCCTTTTCTTTTCAACAAATATTGGTTAGCCAGCCGGTGATAGTGTGCGTCTATTCGGGTTGTGGCGATATCAATTTTCTAGTAGTTTATTTTCCGTCGAAACATGTGATATTATTTCCGAGGTTTTCTTTCATTATTATTTCAACTTATTCTTGGGTTATTAGCGCAGTTATATCGGCTGATTTCAACATTCTCAGAGCAACCTTTATATTTCGTCTTTTTTCTCGTTGTTTTTCTTTGTATTTTATCAACTTTTGTTTTGATATTGTCATAACTTTTTGCCACATTTATAAGAGTGTTGTAGTTCTACAATTATTGCGATTATATTGTCTTTATTTATATATATATATATATATATATATATATATATATTATTTTTAAATTTGTAGTAAGGTTTTGATATTTTAAAATAATCATAATAATATTATTGTTATTATTCATATTTTATTGTTATTGATATTGTAAATGTTTTTGTTATTATTATTGTTATTATCATTATTATTTTTGGTACATGAATTAATTATTAAAATTTAAATAGGCATTTCAAAATGGAGGGGGTGAATAAAAAAAAACGTTTGTCTAAAATATTATACTTAGTTTATTGGAAAGAGCATAAAATTTCACATTGCCCTAAAATATCGTAAAAATTGAACCAATAGAAAAATTTTGATGGATTTTTAAAGCGTAAAAATTGAATGATATTTAACTCGTAAAATTCAATTTATTTCAATACGTAATAAAAAAAAATGGCTACATTAAGGCGCGCCGGCATTTTGTAAATATTTTGTAAACATTGTTTTTTAAAAAATAAAAAAAATAATATTTCTATTATTTTTAAACAAATTTAATATTTTATCTTGGAAGAATATTCCATACAAAAAATAAACAACCCACTTTAAAAAGAGAAATTGCGAGTTTTGTTTAATGTTTTATTCGCAGTTTTCTGTTTAGGGTGTCCAAAATTCCTTCACATTTCTGATATACCTAGGGGGGGTCGGCTCTTACGCTGCACCCAAGTTCAATTGTTCATAGTCAATGGAGAGGGAACCTTTTTACACTAACACAATTTTATTTTTGCACACTTCCAGAGTGCCCCCTTTTGGGGAGGGGCTGATTTTCTCCCACATTGGAAACGACCTTGTGTCACATTTTGTTTTCGTGTGGAAACAAATGCATACAGAGAGAGAGAGAGAGAGAGAGAGAGAGAGAGAGAGGGAGAGAAAGATATATATATATATATATATATATATATATATATATATACAGTGATGATCATATTTATTGGCACGGTAAAATAAAAGTTAAATTTTGTCTAATAAATTCTAAAAAAGGGATTAAATTAAAGAAAATAACAAAGTATATTATGTATTTTTAACTGGCCTTTCCGATGCAGCAATCGGATTTGCGAAAAAAAAATAACAAAGGAACAACAAACATAATTGCAAAAAACCCTTGTTCAAAATTATTGGCACGATTTATTTAATAATCAATTGTATAGCCTTTGGCCTTGATTACCTTCCTCAGTCGCTTTTCATAGTTTACAACCAAGTTGTTGCACTCTTCAGTAGTAATTTTAGCCCACTCTTCCTGACAATAATCCTCCAATTGAATAAGATTCTTAGGCTTCCTTTGCATTACCCTCAATTTTAATGTTCTCCATAAATTTTCAATTGGATTAAGGTCTGGGCTTTGTGATGGCCACTCCAAAACATTAATATGATTGTCCTCAAGCCATTTCTTAGTCAGTTTAGCCGAATGCTTTGGGTCATTATCTTGCATGAACCACCAACGACGACCAAGTGAGAGCTCTTTAGCAGAGTCTTTCAGGTTTTCATCCAATATTTTAACATAATCTTCCTTTTTCATGCTACCTGTGACCTTAAAAAGTCGCCCTGGTCCAGAGGCAGCAAAGGATCCCCAAAACATCAAACTGCCTCCACCGTGCTTCACTGTGGGTATGGTGTTCTTAGGCAGGAAAGCTTCGCCAGATTTTCTGTAAATATAAGACACTTTATTATGGCCAAATAACTCTATTTTCGTTTCGTCAGTCCATAGAACACGTTTCCAGAATGCAACATCTTTATCAATATGACGTTTTGCAAAGGCTAGCCTTGCTTTCAGGTGCATAGGCTTCAATAAGGGAGTCTTTCTCGGATGACATGCTTTTAAACCAGCTCTCTTCAAAACTCTACCAACTGTATGTCGAGATACATTCACTCCAGAGGTGCTCTGTTCATCAACACTCTCCCCAACAGAGATCCTTGGGTTTTGTTTTACTTGTCGAACAATTTTCCGTTCATCTCTTGGGGAAAGAATCCTTTTTCTCCCTCTACCCTCTAAACTCATAACGTGGCCTTGCGATTTGAACTTGTTTATTATGGCTCTAACAGTGGATTTGGGAAGGTTTAGCTTCTTTGAAATCTTATCATAGCCCTCCCCATTGGTATGGCATGCTACAACAAGCTTCCTGACGTCTTCGCTGTGTTCCTTAGTTTTAACCATGGCGATTGAAAATTATAATTTAGTCACTTATAATAGTTTAAATAAATCGCTATCTAAAAATTATCTGAAAAAAATTATTCACTGAATTAGCGTTAAACAAGCATAATATGGCTATAAAAAAGTTCAGAAAGCACGTAAACCGGAAATTGATTGATATTATACTGATACTAAAAGAAAAACAAAGCCGTGCCAATAATTTTGAACAAGGGTTTTTTGCAATTATGTTTGTTGTTCCTTTGTTATTTATTTTTTCTAAAATCCGATTGCTGCATCGGAAAGGCCAGTTAAAAATACATAATATACTTTGTTATTTTCTTTAATTTAATCCCTTTTTTAGAATTTATTAGACAAAATTTAACTTTTATTTTACCGTGCCAATAAATATGATCATCACTGTATATATATATATATATCCAATTACGGGATTTTTGGATTTTACTTTTGCAAATGGAAATTCACGGGATTTTTGGATTTTACTTGTGCAAATGGAAATTCAATTAACTTTCTTGAAATTATATACTTGGATTTTACCGTCACTGGATTATTTATCTTCCACCGGACTATCCATTCATGTGTAATCACCTTTTCTTCAACATATTCCCTCTGCTTCACCTTTTTGGTTTCAAGTAAGATCTTTGACTTACTTATTGTTTCATCAAATACTTTTGCATGCAAAATCCGATCCTGCATTTTGCTGATTCCTACCCTCTGATGAGAAGGAAAGTATTTCTTCGACACTCCGCGGATTAAGGACTATGCATTTATCTAGTGTTTCCTTTTTAGATTAAATATGTTTTTTACTCATTTCAAAGAGTTTTTAAACATGTTTTATTAACTGTTTGCTCGTACATATGTATATATATATATATATATATATATATATATATATATATATATATATATATATATATATACATATATATATATATATATATATATATATATATATATATATATATATGAGAGAGGAAAATTAGGGAATGAGATTATAAATGAATAGATAAAAATATTAATATATCATGTAATTTGGAATTTATTGCTCCTGTTTATTATACAAATAGATCAAACCGGATTTATAATGTTTTCTCCAGTATTTCAAAATGCTATGCTGTATTAATGGTTTAAAAAACAGATCTGCGGTTTGGAAATAAAAGTGTGATTGCATATACCGATTAATGTACTTGATACGACTAACATTTTGGTAGGATTGCCTCAGAACATAAAAACATTATTTAAACAATGTTATTTTCTTTGTGTCTTCCACGCTCATGTTCAAAATGGCATGCAATTCATTTAACAGACTGATTGAAAAGACTAATCTTCAGAACGTCCGTTCTTGTCTAAGATATTCACGAAATACTTCGTGTTAACATCACAGAAAATCGTCGGTTTTAAATCAGACCAATTTCTATCGGTTCCTAACGTTTGAGATGTCCTTGGCGTTTCGCCAAATTCTCCACTGTCAGTTTGATTCTAAATCTGTTTATGCCGAGAATAAGCGTCTTATCCTTTGCGATTCGTGTATAAATTTATAATTGATTCAAGTGTCTATTTTGGACCTGAACTCAGACAAAGCGGAATCTGTATCTTAAATGTGTCTTGAAGTAAACCGAAATAACCTTTGGTTCCATCGCTATCTATTCACTTTTCGTTGAATGTTGGCGTTGTCGGTTTCCAATAATCATACTGTGTTTTTCTGATTCTTATATCTTGGTGTGCCACAACCATTGCGTAATCTATTATTAAAAACAAAAACTAGCGGGGCATGTGGAAATCCCACAGGGGACTCATTCATACGTAATATATTGATGTTGGCATCTGTAGATGTTCAGTGTAAATAGAGATGCTCTGATATTATTGTAGCTTTTTTTTTGTTAAGATTGCAAAAGTATTTATCCGAGCTGTTACGAACGCCCGGAAAGCCTGGTCGTAAAACACACTTAAAAATGATATTTTAATACTTGCCGATTTCGTATATATTATAACAGAGTTAATTGATTTTTATATATTATAAAGTTGCGATTTCAATAATAAAAAAAAATGTATCCATATTACTTGAGTGTATTAGCTTGAATCGAAACTGAAATAAAAACTTATGAATATATATATATATATATATATATATATATATATATATATATATATATATATATATATATATATATATATATATACTAGCGCGGGTACCCGGCGTTGCGTGAGTTGACATGAGGTTCCGTTTGAAACACACTTTTCATCATTGGTAATGTGGATACCACCACAAAAATTTCAAGAATAAAAGGACGGATAAAAACATGTAAATGTAATCGCCCCCCAAAAAGAAGTATGTGATACCCTCTCCACTAGATATTTCGACAGACGGAAACACTGTCTCAAGAAAACTCACGACTTTGTGAAACTAAAATAATAACGTTTATAAACATTAATGCGTGCATTTAGTTTTTATTTTGGTAAATGTGTAGTTTAGCGACGTAAATTCTTTGCCAGACAAAAAAATAAAAAAGACTATTTATTTTTATATAAAACACATTGTTACATCAAAAGGCTGAAATAAAACCAGAAAAAATGTATTTTTATTATTTTTTATAAGTTATATTTATTATTTGACGCTTCTATATTGCTTTTAAAATTTGGCCTTTCCTTTGGCAGATTAGCCTTTTTAAACTCTTTCATGAACTATGTTTTTGGCCGCCATATTATTTTAATGAAAGAGCTTAAAAAGGCCAAATTTGGCCTTAAAAAGCCAATCTGCCAAACCTAAAAAAGACCAAATTTTAAACGTGTAAGGCGTGCACATTTAGTCCAATAATAATTGATTAAAAAACATCAAAATAAATGTTTTCTTTGTTTTATTTCAGATTTTGGGTTTAATGTGTTATATAAAAATAAATAGTTATAATTTTTGTCTGTCAAATAATTTACGCCGCTAAACTACACATTTGCCCTTATTTTTTGTAAGGGTACTTTTTTACTGGCTTTTTTTGTAAATAAATGAAATTTAAGATCTGCTTTTTTTTTAATTTCTAATTTTTTTGTTTCTAATGTAATCCCCCCCCAAAAAAAAAATTGAATTTGTCATATTTTGAGCTTTGTTTTGTTTATTAAATTGTTAGGTGGAAGTAGAGAATGGACTCATAAAAGTAATTAAATTCATCGTTATTTTATGTTTCCAATGTTATCCCCTCCAGTTTTTCCCTCACCCTTAATCGCCAATCTTTAAAAAAATGCTAGAAGTGACATGACTCGTTGAACGCTTGCTGGTCAAAAAGTGGGTGCTTATTTTAAGTTAAATTTATATAGAAAAGTGATCTCCCACTTTAACATGTTATTATTATCAAAATTTCTTCTCTCATAATATTTATAAAGGTCGTTTAAATGTATTAGGCTGAAAAAAGTAAATCTCCATTTTTTAGAGCTTAAACGCCGCTGGGTCACGTCGTATAAATTTACCTTTTTAATTAGAAAATTAAGTTTGTAATCGATTAAATTAACGCGAAAAAAGAAAAAAAAAGTTGAAATTGTGGAATTCAGAGGAGCAGCCTTAGATCTTCAGTTTTTTAGGCATTAAACGATACTTAATTACGTGGTAAAAATTTACCGATTTCTGTATTGCGGTAAGGAATAAAATAAAGCAAACATATAAAAGTGTTTTTTTTTCTTAATATTAAAAATAAACAGACAATAAAAGCCAACAAAATTTTCTATCTACACGGAATTATTTTTCTAGCTAGAAACTTAAGGAAATTACCAAATGATGTTTGGTAAACGTTTGTTTTTATGGATAGCATCTAGGGGCAAATAACTCTCAAAATCTTTTAAAAAGGGTCGCTGTTGTAAATATTAATGAAAAAATATAGAATATATTATCAATATAATTGTTGTTTGAAATTTATAAAATAACAATTTTAAATAGAATACTTAAAATAATTCTCACGCTAAAACATTAATTTAGATACCGCAATTTTTCTTAATGTCATATGCAAATAAGGTGATCTCATAATTGTACATTTTCCAAGTATCATACTATATATAGAAATAAATGACAGATTAAAGACAGGTTTGGTATATATTAATCAAATTATGAACGAACAAACATACAGGAATACGAACGTGTGTGTATATATATATATATATATATATATATATATATATATAATATGAAGATGTGTGCGTGTGTTCGGTCAGGAATAGGCTCCTATATGATTGACTATTTTTTTTTTAAACTGATTACATATAATGATAGATGTATCGAAACACAGAAATGGGTAGGTTTGATAAGGTAGAACAGCGGTTCATTAAAATTGTGTCGTCTGCGTTCGCGCCTGGTCCACAAAGTATGGAAATAAAAAAAAATTAAAAAAAAACGTTTCCAAGTGTTTTTGATATAGATGTACATAAGAATACTTTGATAAGAAGGTTTTAACTTAAGTAGGGATGGTATCATAAAATTGTGGAGTCTGCGTTTGCGCCTGGCCTCCATAGAATGAAAATAGGCACATATCTTATTAAAAAAATTTCATATCTATCTGCGTAAGTATACTTTGATAATTATGTTTCAGTTTTAAGAAATATGGTAAAATAAAATTATTGGGTGTTCGTTCGCGCCTGACTCCATAGAATGGAAACATGTCACAAAGTTTAACACGTGTTTTTTTTATATAGATCCACAGAATATTGTGATAATTGTTTCAGTGTGGACAGGAATGGTATAATAAATTATGGGGTGTATCTATTTTATTTTTACTTTCCTCATATCTTGCTTTGGTTTTGACACACCCAAATTCGAAGCTATCTCTTTTCAACCCTTCCTTTTCATAACCTATTATACTTCCATAAATCAGAGTCCATTTTCTGTAGGCTATTTTTGAACTCAGTCAACGACGGGTATTTTTGCAAGTATATATATATATATATATATATATATATATATATATATATATATATATATATATAACTTGAGATTCCTTCAGCCATAATCCAATCGGAAACACAACTTTATGAAGAATTCTTGATAAAGTGATGTATAAAAAACAATATCTGACTTAAGTTCCATCAGAATGCCATCAGCATTTAATTGAAACCGAAACCAAACTTATGAAGAATTATTGGTAAAATTATTCATGACAAGAAATGGAAGTACATAGCAATGAAACGACTCGGCTCTACGGGTGACACAGAAAATAACACTATTGCTATATTATTAATATTTAGACTAGCGGGGCCAGAAGAAATTCCACAGAGGGTTGATTCATATGTAACCTATTAAAAAAAAATATGAAATGTTCAGTAGCTTCAGTTATTCTTTATAAGTGTGTTAGAACAACAATATTCTTGTGTTTTTATACAACTATCTCCGTTTAAACTACTTCTGATATGTGATATAAAGATAATAAAAGCATATTTATGCAAAAAAAAAATAAATGTAAAATGTTTAAATGTAAAATATGTTGTGGTGTTATAAAAAAAAATTCAATATGTAACAATAATTTCGATGTTGAGAGGTGAACGTACAACGGTTGTAATGAATAAGAAGAAAGTAAAATACTTTACACGAATCATTAACAGACAACATGAAGGCAAGGATAAATCAAAGAGTCCCACAAACCTGTTACTGATATGTATCAAAACACAATTTTTTACGATCCCCGGACATATTCGTGTCGGTTAAACAGCACTTGACATCAATGGGTAGTTTTAAATAAATACTGGGTTGTGCCATTTGTCATTTAACCAAGTTTTGTTTAGACTCGGGCGAGTTGTATTGGTGAAAGTATAATCTATGCTCTTCTGTCGTATTTTATTTTGTTTTTTTTTTAAGTGCATTCAATGTTAATGCCGTGATTTTGGAATTTCTGGGCGTGCAGTTATTAAGCCGTACTCGGTAGTAACAGTTGTGCTTGTGTCGAGCTGGTAATTAAACTGCTATGGGCGGTGTCTCGCCTAACTAATCAAACCGAAGCGGAACTCACTCAATATTGGTTGAACCTGCTTTCTCATAAAGGAAGAGGTGTAATTAATATTACAAATAAACAACTAGCCTCAATAGTCTGTATATGCCCATCAGAGAAGATAATAATGTTAAACTTTGCGATTTTGGGAGTTTTTGAAGGGAGATTATGCTGTCAACCAATGTACAGCGGCTGCTTTTAACTGATGATCATCTTTCTAATACCAATAATACTCGACGTCGTTTAATTCCGATTAAGTGAGAACCAGCGGTGTGTCACCCTAATTATGTTGTGCATAAAAGGTAGGATATTAATCCAAAGCGTGTTACACCGATTTTATCTTAAGGACGACAATATCCTTGGAATATTAATTTCCCAGGCGGTACTAATCTGCATATATATCCCGGTAACATGATATGAATATATTAGTCCTTTATTATTTTTTAATGAAGTTGTCGAGGTCCTCCTACCTACATACGCTCAAATCGTAAAATGTCTATGTTTTTGTGCTTTAAAAATTGTTATCATTTTCAACTCATATCTCATCTGCCAATTGCAAATACTCTGCGTTTTCTAGTTTCTATCCGAACACAACAAGATCAAAAGCATGTGTGAAATAGGTGTCAGGTTGACGGTGAAATATGGTCGAACTCTTCACCAGGAATGGGTAGGTTTGATCTGGTAGAACAGTGGTTCATTAAAATTGTGTCGTCTGCATTCGCGCCTGGTCCACAAAGTATGGAAATTAAAAAAATAAAATTAAAAAAAACGTTTCCAAGTGTTTTTGATATAGATGTACATGAGAATACTTTGATAAGAAGGTTTTAACTTAAGTAGAGATGGTATAATCAAATTGTGGAGTCTGCGTTCGCGCCTGGACTCCATGGAATGAAAATAGGCACAGATCCTATTAAAGAATTTTCATATCTATCTGCGTAAGTATACTTTGATAATTATGTCTCAGTTTTAAGAAATATGGTAAAATAAAGTTATGGGGTGTTCGTTCGCGCCTGACTCCATAGAATGGAAACATGCCACAAAGTTTACCACGTTTGTTTTTTTAAATATAGATCCACAAAATATTGTGATAATTGTTTCAATGTGAACAGGAATGGTATAATAAATTATGGGGTTTATCTATTTTATTTTTACTTTCCTCATATCTTGCTTTGGTTTTGATACCCCCAAATTCGAAGCTATCTCTTTTCAACCCTTCCTTTTCATAACCTATCATACTTTCATAAATCAGCCCATTTTCTGTAGACTGTTCTTGAACCCCAGTCAACGACGGATATTTTGGCTAGTCTATATATATATATATATATATATATATATATATATATATATATAACTTCAGTTCCTTCAGCCATAATCCAATCGGAAACACAACTTTATGAAGAATTCTTGATGAAGTGATTTATAAAAAAAAAATATCTGACAAGTGCCATCAGCATTTAATTGAAACCGAAACCAAACTTATGAAGAATTATTGGTAAAATTATTCATGACAAGAAATGGAAGTACATAGCAATGAAACGACTCGGCTCTACGGGTGACACAGAAAATAACACTCACGCTATATTATTAATATTTAGACTAGCGGGACCTGTAGAAATTCCACAGAGGGTGATTCATATGTAACCTATTAAAAAAAATTATGAAATGCTCAGTAGCTTCAGTTATTCTTTATAAGCGTGTTAGAACAACAATATTCTTGTGTTTTATACAAATATCTCCGTTTAAACTACTTCTGATATGTAATATAAAGATAATAAAAATATTTATGCAAAAAAAAAAACAAAAAAACAAAAGAATTAAATGTAAAATGTTTAAATGTAAAATATGTTGTGGTGTTATATAAAAATTCAATATGTAACAATAATTTCCATGTTGAGAGGTGGGCGTACAACGGTTGTAATGAATAAGAAGAAAGTAAAATACTTTAAACGAATCATTAACAGAAAACAGGAAGGCAAGGATAAATCAAAGAGTCCCACAAACCTGTTACTGATATGTATCAAAACACACTGTTTTTACGATCCCCGGACATATTCGTGTCGGTTAAACAGCACTTGACGTCAATGGGTAGTTTTAAATAAATACTGGGTTGGGCCATTTGTCATTTAACCAAGTTTTATTTAGACTCGGGCGAGTTGTATTGGTGAAAGTATAATCTATGCTGTTCTGTCGTATTTTTTTTTTTTTTTAAAGTGCATTCAATGTTAATGCCGTGATTTTGGAATTTCTGGGCGTGCAGTTATTAAGCCGTACTCGGTAGTAACAGTTGTGCTTGTGTCGAGCTGGTAATTAAACTGCTATGGGCGGTGTTCTCGCCTAACTAATCAAACCGAAGCGGAACTCACTCAATATTGGTTGAACCTGCTTTCTCATAAAGGAAGAGGTGTAATTAATATTACAAATAAACAACTAGCCTCAATAGTCTGTATATGCCCATCAGAGAAGATAATAATGTAAAACTTTGCGATTTTTGGGAGTTTTTGAAGGGAGATTATGCTGTCAACCAATGTACAGCGGCTGCTTTTAACTGATGATCATCTTTCTAATACCAATAATACTCGACGTCGTTTAATTCCGATTAAGTGAGAACCAGCGGTGTGTCACCCTAATTATGTTGTGCATAAAAGGTAGGATATTAATCCAAAGCGTGTTACACCGATTTTATCTTAAGGACGACAATATCCTTGGAATATTAATTTCCCAGGCGGTACTAATCTGCATATATATCCCGGTAACATGATATGAATATATTAGTCCTTTATTATTTTTTAATGAAGTTGTCGAGGTCCTCCTACCTACATACGCTCAAGTGGTCAAATGTCTATGTTTTTGTGCTTTAAAAATTGTTATCATTTTCAACTCATATCTCATCTGCCAATTGCAAATACTATGCGTTTTCTACTTTCTACCCTAACACAACAAGATCAAAAGCATGTGTGAAATAGGTGTCAGGTAGACGGTGAAATAAGGTCGAACTCTTAACCATGTTTTTGAATAAATTATTGCATTTTTTTACCCCTTTTTACAAATGCGGATGTACCTGATCGTCTACCGTTGACATCGTCTATATAGAGTTCGTTTTGTGTGTATGTACATTTAAATGCTGTTCATAGCAAGCAATGGGTATATATACACCTTTATAACGCAAAGGACGTATAACGCTCATTTGAATTTGAACACCTGGCGTATCGAGAACATATCTGATTCATCCTAAGTCCTCTTTGACAGGAAGCTGTAATTGAAGTCCTCCGCTAAGAAACCACAGAGTATCTTGGTTTTATTTTCTGCAAGTATTTATTCTAAAGTGTTTTCCCCTTTTGGAAGGTTGCAACTTTGATTCAGATTATCGCCATTTGTGACCTCCTCTACTGATGATCATCACGATCTGAAGCCCCCATCTATTTTTCCACGACTCCGAACTCTCTAATTTCCACGTATCTCTAATAGACACCCCCTTTTAATGACAACATTAATATACATTACTAAGATAATATCCTTATGACTTTTAATGGCATTATTTCTAAGTTGTTAACTCTGTTATAACAGTTTTCAGTTCACATTCCTGGTTACAATTAAATGTAAATATATATCTAAGTATTTTGAATATTCTGAAACATATTATAACTGAAAAAGTGTTGGTAAATATTTACCGCCAGTATTGGTTTCCATTCATAAAATTTTAACAATAATTTAATAAGTCAATAGATAGGTTTTATTTTTTTTATATTTAAAATCTAGTAGTTTTATAAGCATGTATTAGTGTTCACATAGTCGTAAACATTTACATTTTCGATGTTTAAGTTTCCAATCTAATAAGTGTTTATCTTTAGTACACGTCTTCTTTGTAATTGATGCTTTAATTGACCGTTTTTTTTGTAGATATATTATTATTTATTTACTTTTTAAAATAGGTTGCCCATTTAAGTTATTATTAAACAGGAGATAGTTGTAAAGCGACCGAGAATTGTTTGTGGCGATAATAAGCTAATGGGAAAATGGAACAGTGTTATTAGTGAAAAAACATAATAGCGGCCATCGCTAGACAGATATTACTCTGAATAATCTGCCTCTGTTTATACTACGAATGTGTGAGGAGAAAATAATTAGTAAGTAAGTATCGTCTTATCACCGGTAAACCTGAATTGTTTTGTATAATTATTGGTTATTGAACGAAAAAAAGATATTACTAAAGTATAAAAAAGCAAATGCTAATATGCGGAAAACATGCACGAGATATTGACGGCTAATGTGAGCATATAGGTTTATATTTGTCTTCTATGTCTACAATGCTATAATATTTATTCTGTAAACGGAAAGAATTGTTCCCATTTCATGATACGTAGAGATAACATTATAGTACAACCAGAATCCGTAAATTTATATTTGAAGTTCAGGTTTTAATTAATACACATGCAAATTTATTTTTATGTAATACGGAATATTGTTACTCGAAAGAAAACATGATTAATCTCTTTGTAGGTTTATTCTGTAAAATTTCGGCCCTCTTTTATCACCAGTTATCAAGGTCCGAAGCCACTTGGGGGTAAAGGTTATTTTGTGTACAGTAATCAATGGGATAATGTTGCAGTATTCATTAGTATTGGAGATTTTATAAATTGTCATTACTTAAGGGGGCAGTTCATCAGATATTTGTTTATGTTGGACTTGAAGATATCCATGTTGAAGTCAGTAGGGTAACAGGCGAGCGGTAGAGAGATCCACAGGCGTGCAGTTCTAAGGAAGAAGCTTTGTTCATGGAATTTACGTTTTGATTTAGGCACAGATATAGAGTGGGGGAATTATTGACAGTGGTTTCAGCTAGACGAGTATTTATCGTGAATGATTAGCTAGGGGGACCAGAGATTGGAGCTAAGACAAGCACCTGCCATGGAAATAATGATAAAACATGGATAGGCTCGCAACGTCTCTTTTGTGGGAGAGAGGCTGCAGGGAAGAGAAAAGGGCACCCCCCTCTAAACCACGAAGTCTATCTTGCTCTCTGTCAAGGCAGTATAGGCTGTTCTTAGCAGCTCCTGCCCAGATGTAGACGCAGTACTCCATCCTTGGACGTACTTGCCTTTTATCAGTAGTGAGATATCTTCAGTGGCGGTAGCAGGATCCCACCATTTTTCTAGCGACCTTAGCAACAGAATTGGTGTACGTATTCCATTTCTGATAAAGAGTAAAGGACAACCCCAGAAGCTTGTCAAAACATGGTGCTTCCTCTAGACGAGAGCCATCTATTTCAATTGATGCCAGATGTGGATCAGAGCGTTGATGAAGTAAAGATAGAAGCTTGGTTTTAGATGCACCGAAGGTAACCAGCCACCTCTTCCCCCACGCGCTCGAGATACGAGGAGAGAGAATCAGAGAGAGCTTTGTCATTTACAGCCTTTGATGTGTTGCCGTAGATGGTCGTGTCATCAGCATAGATGTCAACGAATGATTTAAGTATGTGTTTAGAGACGTATAATATTTGTAGTGAAAGTATTTTGTATATATATAATGGTAGTCAACGCTTATTCAGCGTCAACTCCCACTCTCGTATAATGGTAAATTTGCATGAGGATACCATTGAAACAATCCTGTAAAAGTCGATAATAGAAGAACTTGTGCAGCAAATGATTATTAAAGAGGACGGCTAAAGTTTTTGTTCACATCAGACTTGAAAATAGCCATGTAAGAAGCAATCCCGCACTATTGTATTGCAGAGAGGGGTTGTTCTAAACATTGACATACTTTTCTTAAGAGCTTTGCCATAATTAGTGAAGTTCACTATCGGACAAAAATATACTAGTATATATGAATTATAAAAGATGCATTTTTTTTGTAAAGTATACAGTTAGAGGAAATTCATCGCGGTTGATAAACGGGAATAGATGAACGAGACAGTTTCATATATTTCAATATATCTAAATGAAAACGACCCAATGCCGATTATCGATTTTTTGTGTGTGGGCTGCATTTAATCGACTGATCGATTCTTTTTTAATCAAAAACACCAAATTTCTGACTATGAAATATGGCGCATCCAAAAACGGACAATTCAATTGATTAGAAGTATTCAGTGATCACGTAAATTTCGCGCTTCTTCGCCTCCTCCTTCTCTTCTCCTTCAATTACGACTTATTCTACAACGTCTATTTATTTATTTCGTTTTCTCTTTTATCTTTTCCGTTTTTTTTCCTTCTTCACCGCTCATACTGATCAGATAAGATAGCGCCATTTTTGCTAGTAGCAACATTCAGTCGAATACCAGCCACATATTGGTTTCCGATCAAATTGTATTATTTTTGTATTATTTCTAATCTACTTCGGATATCGCACACTGTATTTCCGTTTCAGAATAACTTGACAGAAATGATAACGCCAAGATTAATATGAATTACACTTTACTAGCTGATATACAAGATGTTATGCATCTCTTTTATACCACCGTCCTACAATTCGAGCAAACTAGTTTTACTAAATTTGTTTTACAAATCCACCCTCTGTTTTATGTGATGAAAGTGGTTTGCTAACGTATATTCAGTAAATAGATATTTAATGAACGATACGCTTTATTTCACTCATATAACCAAAACTGCGATTATCCAGTAAACAAAGAAGCTTGCGTTTTCATTTACAGTGTTATCTATTATAAATGCAGCCCTCGTTTTAGTTTCAATTATTTTACTTTCGATAAAATGACGCATAACCAGTATTTCAGTAGCACTCTATACGTATACGTAAATAATTCTTTATAAGGACTAACTTCTTCCCTAGTAACAGGCTTTTCTAATCTTTATAAATAACACTAGTCTAAAGCTCTCGTAAGAATTATCGCGACCAAAGTGCGAGACTACATATTGTCTAGTTTAACAGTCTTAACTTTTCTTTGTATTTACATTCTTGTACAATATAGTATTTTCTATTTAAACTGGTGTTCGACTCTTTCTCTGTTATACCTTTTTATTGGGTCACAATAAAAGGAAAATCAAGAATTTTCAGTATTAGAGAAAAATATTTATGTTTATATTTTCCTTATATAATATGCAATAAATTATCGTTCCATATGGTTACTACAGCTATATTTTTATAGGAAACGTGTATACATTTATGTAGACAAAGAGAATTGATATACAAGTAGTTATAACTCAATAGTCGGAAGATATTTTAAAATCTTCGCTAAACTTATGTGTATATATTTGACCCTTAACCTTATATGATATCCAGAAAAAAACTGTTGTTGATAGGTAGCAAAATGGATAAGACTTTAAACAGGCTAAAAATCTGATTAACAGAGTAGAGTAGAAGAAAACACCCCGTCTATATTTGTCAAATGAATCTACATGTTTTACTCAGTATAAATTTAATGTATTCTATAAATGACACATAGACTCTTAATACTAGTCAGTATTGTAAAGTTTATCCTGTACAATTTAATGTTAAACTATTACAATACAAAATGAGGGTCTCGTAACTTAATCTACATTAATTTATCCTGACAGTTGATTAGTATAAATAATACACATTCAACAAAATCTCAAAACTGAAAAGAATATAAATCACAAGACTATGTAGTTATGTTTGAGCCTCAATTCGAACAGGCTTGTGTGATTGATCGGTTTTTAAATACAGTAGACTGAAAAATTAGAAAGTTATAGGAAAAGTATTTACGAAATAGTGTCTTAAGAAAGAGGGGAACATACTATTCAAGGATGGAAACAACATGAATTTCGTGCCCATGGCAAGTCTTATTGGCTGATAATTTGAATGCTGGCCAATGCACCTACTCAGATCGTAATTAATTTTAAATTATAGACAACGTATTCTTAAATTTACTCCCATTAACTCTAAACTGACGTCACACTATGGTTGTTGCCCATATTTAAATATATATATATATATATATATATATATATATATATATATATATATATATATATATATATACATAAGAGTACAATATAGATAATCTGTTTATTGCCGGCAGCTCTGTCACTCAAACTTGTTTAATTTGTCCATTAATCCCGATGTGCATGTTTATGAGAAAGGCGCAAGTATTGCTCGCTTTGTGGTCAGTAGCTATCAACCTAAACATATCATTAGCGTGTTTCTAACATTTACTTAATATTTTATAGCTTTGTCTATTAAGTGGCCTCGTACCTTGCGATGAGAGATTTGCATATAAACATTTATGAGTCAAATAAGACTAAAAATTAAAAGTTTTATTTTTTCTGTAAACAAAACTTTTGACAATATCGGTTTAAAATAATAACAATTACATTTAAATAAATGCAGTAAACAACTTGTTTTGCTAAATTAATAAATCACTAATAATTGAAGTGTCTTTTACAAGAAATAAAAATTTAACATCTTAAATTCATCTGCTATATAAAAATATTTGGTTGTGATTATCATAAGATAAAATAATGATTTTTCAAATAATTGCTTTGTTTTAACAGTATTTTTCATTCGCAATTTTAATAATCATAATGTCCAAACCAAAAATCATATAAGGTCCAATTTTTAAACATAATTTGTCGGTAAGAGATTCATAGAAAATAGTTACTTAATCTTTTACATATTTATATATATTAATTTTCATATATTTAGTAGTTTGTTATTAATTATAGTTATACATGCAATATTAAACTTAAAAGCAGAGTTTTTTCTAGGCACGGCAAAAAATGGAAAAACGCTGTTTTTAAACGAGTTAAACTCTATTAAAATACTGAAATAATATAATATAATAATATAAAACAATATAAGACTTTTTTTTTACTTTTTATAATAGAATTAAAAATTTAAAATTTTCTAAAAGAAAAAAAAACACCATTCACAGAGATTAAAAAAAATGTATCAATTTAAAAAAAATATTTCTCTAAATAAGATTTAGGCTCATTTTCTATAAGCATATGCAATAAATTTATAACATAAGTAACTAAATTTCTAATAATTCCATCTTTTATCTAAATAAATACGTGTGTGGCGGAATGATAAAACACCAATACTTAACGTTGCTTCTAAGGAAACCACGGAAAGCTTTACAAGAAAAAATAACTTCATTCAGTCCTAACGTTTGTCTTTAAGAATACGGGTTTAATTAATTTTACTAATCTAGTATCATGATTGGTTATCTTGATACAAGAGACCATGTTTCTGGAGGATGTGGTACATGAAAATCCTCATACTTTTATCTTAGTATGTTAAGTCACAGAGCAATCAGATAGTTCATAAAGCAGTGATATTCCTAATACTTTCCTCCACGAAAGGGCAGAGTAAGACATACGATCGGTTTTTAAGGTGGGGATATCAGACTTCCCGAAATGGGGCACTCTGGTAAGAAGGAACACAAAAATTGTCGCATTCCAGAAAGATTTCTCCTTTCTGAGAGGAGAGTCTAGGTTGAGTATTAAATCAAGACAGTACATCATCTTAGCTTTAATACCAGCGATGTGTGTTTTCTTCATCGACAACGATGGATGACCTTACCATGAAATATTCTTAAAATATTTTTTAATGTAACCAAACAGACAAATATCCCTTGTTTTAATAAATAAATTAAATAATAATTCCACACGCAATTTATGGTTAAACACCTTTAATATTATGTTATTTTCGCTTTATATCTCTCACTTCACACTAATTTCTATTAAGCTTAATTCTTTTTAAGTAAATACCTGTAAATCAAAATTAATTTTTATTTTGAATATTTTTGTTTTACAAGAACTCTAAATTGTTTTATATGAAAAAAAAAATCAATTCCTTTTCAATCTCATGATAACAATATACTTGTACCATAAACCATACCAATTTTTTTTACCATAAATGATATTAAATTGTTTTCCCCCAATTCTTATTGCATAATTCATGAAAATAAATTTCATTAGAATGTGTGAGCCATAAATAGTGTTGCATCGCGTATAAGCAAAATAGGAGATAATTTTGGAAAACAGGTTAGGTAATAACTATTTGTAATTAGTAAACAACTGGGTTTAGGCCGCATGGGCTTCCGTAGATGAGTGAATATCACGTAACACCGAATCGCCGGAAGATATTATCGTATTTTTTAGCAGGATTCGCTTTTTCGATTTTTCATATCGATTATTTTAAAGTATTTCCTATGTAATAGTATATAAGCAATATTGGGCTAACTAAAAGAAAATTATAAATTTATTTTTAAACGATTTAAAAGTAGGGTTTTACGTTAAAATAATAGCTAATCTGAAAGATAATAATTATTATTAACATATTCAAAACATTTCACACTTCAAAACACATAAAAATTTGAAGAAAATTAAATGAAAAATTAAACACATTCGGATAATCAACCTAAAAATCTGATACGTGCATTTTTTTTAATGTTTGTTTTAACTACAATTCTCATCTTCTTCCACAATCAAATATATTTGTATCAGTTTCGTCTGATCATTTTGGGCATATTTGTACTCACAAATAAAGAATTGGTAATGTGTAGGCAAAAAAGTACATATAAATATAGATTATGAATAAAAACGTACACTATTATAACGTTTATTCCTCACTTAATAATCCGTGAAAATTCCGTATTGATTAGATCATTGGTTTTCGTAGACTTTTAAAGAGAGTCTCTGTGAAAAAAATACTTACTCCGTTTTGTCCGTACCAACTTTTATCTAAATAATTGCAGACCGTAATAACTTATTTGCCTGAAAACTTGTCTTCTCTTTCTTAATGATAATGCGGCACTTAGGAGGTGCTTTCAGTCTCTCAGTACTCTATCGGATTTTTATGTCCCTTTTCATATGTTGTTTTTCTTTGTATGTTTTTGTTTATATGTTTTTGTTTTACATTCTCCGTCACTGTTCTTGCATATCACTTACTTCCGCTTTATCTATACTCTTATAAATTTGCTTTTGTTGAGTATTGATATTCATATTAAACCCCGTTTTTCTATTTATTTAAAAAAGAAAATACAATTGTCTTATATATACATTGGTCGCTGAATTGCAGTCGTCTGCAAAAGATCTAGTTAATATACATATTAGTTTAAACATTCATTTTTATTAACTCCATATTAGTTGTTTTTTTTCGGTTTTATTAGCGGATGATAATCTTTAGGTAACTATTACGAGTAATTATAAAAATGGAGATATTCTATATGATTTATACTTGCGTAAACCGTTATAGTAAACACCAACCTCTTACTATCTTTATATTTCTATATGTGTATATGCATTTGTTTAAACACTTTTGTCTACTAAATTTCTCTGTCAATTTTTGCTCTAAAGACATGAACCTTTCTATATAGTGTATTCGAACATATGCAAAACTCTGTATTTGTGTTTAAGCCGGGGAAATCGGCGCAAAAGAATGATAATAATGAAAAAAAAAGAAGAATTTGCAGGGCAAGGCCATATGACGGCAGTACAAACATGCATGCGTAACGAGATAGGTATAGTCCATGTTTTTTAAATTTTAATCCTTGCAGCAAACATGTCAACATACCTTACACATTCACGCCAAAGGCAAAAGTAAATCGTAAACTACGCGTTTAGGTTTCAATTCTCAGTTGTGGCCTACGAATCGTTCTTTTTTTATCTTAATTTCTTAAATCTTCATAACATATTACGTCCAATATAATATAATAGATTCCAAATCTGCATTAATCAAAACATCATATTTAAGTATATTTTACGACTGGACAATGCCGGGCGGCCTGCTATTAACTTTATATTTTTTGTTTCGCTCCTAATTTAACTATAGCTCGATGCCGCATATCTATTTTATTACCAAGCATCGTCTTTCCTCTTCTGATGAGAAGCACTAAGATTCGAAATACATTAGTAAAAAGAGTCCCCACTTAATTAACATATACATTTATTGAATAAATGAATAAATCTATTTTGTTGTATCTCTCTATATATATTTCTGTAGAAATATATTTTCTTATAATATATGCCAATCCCTACTTTAGACGCTCAATGAAATTAAAGAGCAATATAGTGAAAAATGAAAAAAAAAATTCCAAAATTCATGATGTTGACCATGTTATAATTTTTTTCCTTAAATTCAGTTGACATAAGCAATTTTTGACAGTATCTGTTTCGTAGCGCAAAACCAATCACTTATTATATCAACCAGTAAATCTATTATGCCCTTAATTCATCAGAAGAAATAACAACAATGAATCTGTCCGAATGGAAACAAAGTGTGATTTTACATAATAAATATCCAAAGATTACAGGAGAAGCTGCAGATACCTTTAATATGTTTTCATGTCACAATTTTCAATTTTAAAAATAAAGTCACTAAATCCAATTATTTGTACTTACATTCTCTATTAATTTGTGAATATTCTACTAAAATTTTCTATGTAATAATTAACAAATTTAATAATTCTAATTAATGTATGAATACTTATGAAAATAATATAAATAATAATAAACTATTATACATGCTTGCATATATGAAAATAAATTTAACTAAATTAAAAAACACGATTGCCCTTTACGGTTATATTAAAAGATTTAATATTTTGAATTGAAACCATACATAATTCAGTTGACTTGGCCGTTATAATAAAGTTTACTCCTATTTCTATTATAATTCTATCCCAACCATTATCAATGGACCAGAGGTTATCTCGTCAGCATCAGACAAGGCCAAACTATTTGCAAAGAACTTTGCAGCTAATTCTACCCTATGCGACGAAGGCCATCAACTCCCCATATTTCCTCCTATAACACAGAACAAGCTAGGTAACATACAAATATCCGTGCATGAGGTCGCCAAGCTAATCAAGAACCTAGATTCCAGTAAAGCAACTGGCCCTGATGGCATCCCAATTATAGTGTTAAAAAGCTTCAACCAGAACTTGCTCCCATACTTACGAAACTATTTAAGCGCTGCCTTAAGGAGAAGTGCTTTCCGACCCCCTGGAAGACCTCCTCAGTTTGCCCTGTATTTAAGAATTCAGGTGATAAGTCATCTCCCTCTCAATACAGACCAATAAGTCTTCTCTGTGTTATGAGTAAGTTACTGGAATCAATATTAAATAGAGAAATAGTCAACCACCTCAGCAGGAATAACCTTCTTAGTGACACACAATATGGTTTCCGCTCTGCAAGATCTACCGCAGATGTGCTGACGGTTATATCCCACAGGATTAGTGAATCTCTTGACAAAGGCTTCCTTTCTAGGGCAATTGCTCTCGACATATCAAAGGTCTTTGACAAAGTATGGCATAAGGGTCTACTTCACAAGATTTCCAGCTACGGTATAACTGGAAATGTTTTCTCAATCATTAAATCATTTCTCTCTGATAGGCTCATAAGAGTAGTGGTAGATGGACAAAAATCGGAGGCCTGCAATATAAATGCTGGAGTCCCTCAGGGGTCAATCCTGGGCCCAAGTCTCTTCCTGATCTACATCAATGACCTCCCTAAACACATACTTAAATCATTCGTTGACATCTATGCTGATGACACGACCATCTACGGCAACACATCAAAGGCTGTAAATGACGAAGTTCTCTCGGATTCTCTCTCCTCTGATCTCGAGCGCGTGGTTCAGTGGGGGAAGATGTGGCTAGTTACCTTTAATGCATCCAAAACCAAACTCCTATCCTTACATCATCAACGCTCTGATCCCCATCTGGCATCAATTGTGATGGATGGCTCTCGTCTGGGTGAGGCCCCGTGTTTTGACAAGCTTCTGGGTTTGACCTTTACTCCTGATCTGAAATGGAACACGTACATCAAGGCTGTTGCCAAGGTCGCAGGAAAGATGGTGGGATCCTTCTACCGCTCCAGAAGATATCTCACTACTGATGCAATTCTCTATCTATATAAAAGCCAAGTACGGCCAAGGATGGAATACTGTTGCCATATCTGGACAGGAGCTGCCAAAAACAGCCTATCATGCCTTGACAGAGTACAAAATAGACTTCGTGGTTTAGTGGGGGATGCCCTTTTCTCTACCCTGCAACCCCTCTCCCACAGAAGAGACGTTGCGAGCCTATCCTTGTTTTATCGTTATTTTCATGGCAGGTGCTCGTCTGAACTCCAATCCCTGGTCCCCCCTCGCCAATCTTTCACGAAAAACACCCGTCTAGCTGAATCCACTGTGAAAAATTGCCCCCACTCTATATCTGTGCCTAAATCAAAACGCGGATTTCATGAGCAAAGTTTCTTTCTTAGAACTGCACGCCTGTGGAACTCTGTTCCGTCTGCCTGCTTCCCTCCGGACTACAACTTGGATGTCTTCAAGTCTAATGTTAACAAATTCCTAATGAGCCGCCCCCCTAATTAAACACTTCATAAAATCTCCTCACTAACGTGATGTACTTACAATAACCCTTATCCCTGAGTGGCTTCCGGGCCTTGATAAGTGGTGATCACTGTGTAAAAAAAAAAAAAAAAAAATTCTTAGGATCAGTCAATTTTAAGCCTATAATTAGGTTTGGTTGAAATTAAAAATTTGCGGAATACTTAGTTGTTTACCTTAAGCGTAAAAACTTAAAATTAATTTAATTTAAAGTATTATAGAGTAAACTTTATTATACCAAATCTATCGAAATATCAACTTTTCTTATTTTTATTTTGATTGACCTGTTTAACAATCATACGTTTAACATACATACCCCATTGCCATCCATGTCCCACGCATAAGTAATGTTTATACAGTTTTCATGTCTTTCACTTAATATTATTAAATAATTAATTCAATGTATATTATAAATTAATTTAGTAATCACTTCAATATATAATTTTAATATAAAAACTATTACAATCGATAGTCATAAGTCATTAAGTTATACTTAATTTCTGCTTAATGTCAAATTGTAAACTAATTGGTTCTTACATTCATCTTAATTGTAATTAATTAATTAATTTATATTTTCTCAATATTATTATTATTATTATTATTATCATCATTAATATAATAATTATTATTATTATTAATTTTGAAAGTAATATTTCTAAATTTCATATTTTTCACACTTTTACCAGTTCAACATTCGATAATCTAGTATTAATAGACTCTTTACAAACTTGTTACTTATTTAAGTATAATTTTAGTTTTACATTGAATATACCCTAATTCTCTATTAGGTTCAGAGTTTCCTAATCTCATAAAATTATGTTATTTTAGTTATAATTAAATTGATATATATATAACTGAAATCTAATTTTAAGTTTACCTTAAATAATGTAGGAATTAAAGATATTGTTAAGACCTAATATGTTTACTTCAGATTTTCTTATTCTTTAGCCCCCCCCCCTATCCTATGTATTTTCACCGCCTTTAATTTTACTTATAATTCCAAAATGAATTTATAGACGTTTAGTTAATGAATATATATATACATATATCTATATATATATATATATATATATATATATATATATATATATATATACATATTAAAAATAATATTTCATCTTAATAGATGTTCAATAGATATACCTTATTATAACTATAATATTGTTTTTACATCCATGTTATCCTTTACAACATTTGGCTTATACACTGTAAACTGGCATCTAAGCTTCAGCCTCTGTCCCATCGACGAAACGTTGCATCCGTCTGCCTGTTCTACAAGTATTTTAATGGTGAATGCTCTGACGAACTGCAGACACTTGTGCCCCAACGACGTAGACAACCTCGACAAACCCGACAGGCAGCTAAATCCCACCCCCACAGTAGAGATCCCTAGATATAAAAGATATTTCTACTCCAGTAGTTTCTTCCCCCAGAACCGCTAGACTCTAGAATTCCATTCCAGGTTCCTGCTTCCCTAACTGTACTGACATGCAGAAGTTCAAGTGCAACGGGAACCGACATCTTGCTGCCCAAATCCCTATATAGTGCCCCAGTAGTTGGTGGCCCTGATAGTAGCCCCCTAAACCAAAGTGGCAATGTGCCTTGTTTGCGGGTGAAAATGTGATAAAAAAAACATAAAAAAAAACACTCGTCAATTTAATAATAATAAGTTGATCCAACATATAAAGTTTCTTTTTAAATCAATATTTGTAAACTGGTAAGTATAAACCTATTTTTAATATTAGGATTACTACTAATTTATTTTTCTGATCCATAAACTACCTTACTTAGCTAATTGAACTTTAAGATTTCTAAACATTACGATCAATCTAGTAGTTATAATATCATGATCAACTACTATTTCCTATTCAAATTTATCTAATTTTTACCCCACCTCTAATTATATAATATAGATGTACGCTCTTTTTATCACTCAACAATTAAGTACTATATTATGTGAGATATATTATCATACTTACCTTCATTGATCCTATAAAATTTCAATTTAGATATATCTTGCCATTATATTTGCTGTCATTATCTAAGTTCAATTTGCCCTATTTAATTAGTTTATAAAGTTTTACCATTGATATACTATTTATCTTTATTCGCTAATTATATTTAATATAAAGTATTTATCTCCATAATGAAAATACTTAAATTATCATGTTATAATCGTTTCACATATTTTATTTTAATCTATTTTTCGAATCCTGTTATATTTTAGCCCATTGGATACTTATCGCATCAAATTAAACAGATTATAGTGATGTGCTGCTATTCCAGCATCCAACCACCATGCCGAACGTCGCCGGTTGTCGTAGAGGATTCACTTTTCATCACACACCACAAAATATGGGTCGTTTTTGTCGCGCAGAAGTAGCGTAGAAGACACCACAAAACGACCATTTTTTCAATTAAGACTTTCATATGTTTCATATGTTCGCTATCAACCGCAGTCGCCAGTCCATAGCCGTCTTCATCTTCGAGGCTCTCGTCACCATTGCAAACTTTCTTGATGAACCGTTGTGCCATACGTTCCTTAATGGTTCTTGGTCCAAAGGCATCATTAATATCATGGGCTCTCTCGGCAGCTTATCTGCATAGTTTGAACTGGAACAAGAAAATCGTGCTGCTTTGAAGTTTGTACAATCTGTCAAAAAGCCTGTGAAAATTAACGAAGAGATCCAGAACAGTAACGAAAAACACAATTCGGTAGAGCAAAAAAAGTGCTTCACAATGTATTATACATGGTATATATATATATATATATATATATATATATATATATATATATATATATATATATATACATATATATATATATATGATTTAATTCAGAAATTATATGCAAAAGTAACATGTAAGAAAACGATATTGCTATAATAATAGGTAATATATATATAATTATATATATATATATATATATATATATATATATATATATGTATATGTACTAGCTAAAGTACCCGTCGTTGACTGGATTCAAAAAAGCCTAAAGAAAATGAACTCTGGTTTATGAATGTATGATAGGTTATGAAAGGAAGAGTTGTAAAGAGATATCTTAAAATTTGAGGGTATCAACACCAAAGCAAAATATGATGAAAGTAAAAATAAAATAGATAAACCCCATAATTTATTATACCATATCTGTTTACAATGAGGAACTTATAACAATATTCTGTGGATCTATATTAAAAAAAACCTTGTTAAACTTTGTGACATATTTCCATTCTATGGAGATCAGGTGCGAACCAGCACCCCATAATTTTATTATACCATATTTCTTCAAACTGAAACATAATTATCAAAGTATACTTACGCAGATAGATATGAAAAGTCTTTATTGAGGTGTGTGCCTATTTCCATTCTATGGAGGCCAGGCGCGAACGCAGACCGCACAATTGTATAATACCATATCTATTTAAGTTAAAACATACTTATCAAAGTATTCTTATGTACGTCTATACCAAAACCCCTTGTAAATGTTTTTTTTTTTATTTAAATTTTTCTTTCCATACTTTTTGGAACAGGCACGGACGAAGACCCCACAATTTTAATGAACCACCCTTCTGCCAGATCAAACATACCCATTCCTGTGTCCCGACACATCTTCATTCATTATATGTAATCAGTTTTTTTTTTTTAATAGTCAACCATATAGGAGCCTATTTGTGACCAGACATACACACACATACACACATTTAGCTTTATATTATAGATATCCCACAGGTGAAGAAACGATCGTTATCAAAACCGTTTACAAAAATCTACGTTTAAACTAAAGGCTAGCTTTAATTGATTATATCTTATCTTCGTGTGGTTTTCTTCAGAGGTATTGATATTGCACTAAATCCAATTAATATATCGAGTGTATTGATATTCATGTTGACAACTTCCCGTGAAACCGAGGAGCAGAGTACTTAATTTCCAATAATATTGATCTTCTTGGATCTACTCAACTTTTATGACAAAACTCTGAATAGTGCTTCATCAACATAAAGACATTATTGCTTCGCTGATGTCGGCATAAAGAGTACTTTTCTTCGAGTTGATTGTCAAACTTAAATAGAAATCATAATCGACTCTGATTATACTGGATTTATATATGCAGACTCGACCACAATCATAATCACTACATATATAGGGTATGTCAACAGTCTTGAGAACATTTCAAATCCTCATATCTGTTTAACTATCAATGATAGTAAGATGAAATTGGTTCTGATTTAAAGCTAAATGTATTCATTTTTTTAAAATCTATTCATTTTGTCTTTTATTTAAGATACATCAATTGTGTTCACTCCACGTGCAAAGGCGTTTTATGTGCTTCAATTTGCAAAAATTACACCATGTGCACTTGTTGAACGTATCTTCCAGATCTAGAGATCTCATACATTGCCATTGTTGTGGAGATTTGTGTACCTCTAATTTCAAGAGACGTGAATGAGTTGAAGTCCTGAATAACAGAAGCTGTTGCATCCCCTTAAACATAATCAATCACATCTGTATATTGCGTGTATAGACTTCCGGGTATTATACTATATGCGCCCTCCACTCCAAGTTTTAGGAAGTATAAAAAAATAAATACATAACAAAAAAAAGTATTCTTTACGTGTGGCAACAAGCATAAGAAAATAGGATTCATAGTACGTATTATTTGCTATCATCCGACTATTTGTCTCATCTTGAGTGTGATTTTCACAACCTTTCGGTCGATGTAGTCTCCGACCTTTTCAAGTGTATGTTGTCGAACTCGGTAATGTTTCTGTCTAACTTGGGAATTTGGACGGAGTCTCCGACTTCGACAGAAATATCCCCTAGTTCTACAAGACACCCCTGAAGGAGATTGGAGGTGACATTGACCAATCCGTTGTGAAAATCACACGTAAGATGAGAACAGTAGTCCGATGATACCAAATAATACGAATAAGCAATCCTCATCTAAAAAATCAGACACGTACGGTTTATGAGGAGACAACAAACAGGAAGGCACATAAGAACACTTGCCATCATATTGTTCGTCACGGTTTTGCATTAAAAGGGACAGATGACTCGAGCAATTGAATTGAAATATATTTAGCTTTGGTTTACAGGCACTTTATGTTGATTATTAATTGTATGATGGTGTTATGTGATTATAAGCGACAATAACTAATATTTTGCTATTTTTTCCAGTCGCAACACCTAACAACAGTAGTAAGTTGGAAACAAAGTTACAGTTGTACATTGTGACTGCAATAGAGCGTAGCCTTGCTTATGTAAATGCCGAACTGTGTGGGAAGAAAAAGACTATAAAAAGCGTATGTGTACAGATAAGCGATTACGTTCAACACATCATAGAGCACGTGAGAAACGTTGTTCAAAACGGCAGAGGTTAGAGGGTACTACGATTACGATTTAGTCGGACGTGACACTGAGCAGGTAATGAAATGAAATGTTCCAGCTGTGACAAACTCCGACCTGAAAGTAGATACCGATATTGACTTTAACCTGTAGATGAGTTATGGTTTTATCCACCTAGATTCTTTGCAATATATATGTAAACTGTCAGAATTTTTGTTTCTTTTGTTTTTCTGTGTTTTCCCTAGTTCCATTACTTGTTAACCCGTGTGGCCGATTCAACGGCCGCCAGTATACGAGACTGTGATAGATCGGTCAGAAATACAGACAGCTGCGAAGAAAACAACGTCAATCAAACTTGGAGTCTGCTAGTTCTCAGGCAATTGGTGCTTTTGAGCGACTGTCTTATCGTTCCACTCTGTATTAAGTTATTTTAGAAAAGCATAATTAATATCCCCCCCCCAAAAGCGTATGTCGTTACCGGATATCGAAAAAAAAACGTGGAGCTGTTAGATGTTTACTATTACGGATTATTTGATTTTTCTTGTAAATCTATCTATAAACATATACATTCGGTTTTCTTTTGTGTGTATTGATATTCATATTAAAACCCATCTTTTCTATTTATTTAAAAAGAAAATACAATTTTCGTATATATGGGTTGTGGAAATGCATTCACTAGCAAAAGATCTAGCTAATTTTCATATTCTTTTAAACATTCATTTCAATTAATCCCCTCTTAGTTTTTTTGGTTTTCTGATGGGATGCTCATCTAGAGTTAACTATTACGTGTAATTATATCCATGCAGATATTCTACATGACTTATACTTGGATGATATTTGCGTAAAATCTTTACAGTAAACAAAAAATTGTTTCCATATATATTTTTGTATGCGTATATATTTTTGTTTAATCTATTAGTCTATCTATCAATATATCTATAAAAAGTGAACGTGTAAGTGTGTCTGTCTGTGTGACTGTGTTTGTACATTTCCCTACGCAATAACTCTGTTAATTTTAAGTCTACAGACTCGAAATTTGATATACAGGGTATTGACATTTGGGAAAATCTTTGTGATCAGGGTTTCGGCCAGAGATTTGGCTGTTAAGGAGTCAAAGTTCAACGATTTGACCTTTGAGAACTCTACCAAACTCCCCCGACTATTTTGGGTCTAAACACTTGAAATTTTAGATATAGGCTCTTTGGATATGGATCTAACTTAATAACTTCATTTGACCCCCAAACACTGAATGTTAAGGGGTCATAAAAGGGGTCAAATTTAAGAAAAATTGACCCTTTTTCTTCTCAACATACACCTCCACACACCCGGGCAACGCCGGGCTAAAATGCTAGTATATCTATAAAAGTGAACATTTCTGTGTATGCGTCTTTGTGTGTGTGTGTCTACATTTGCCTACGCAATAACTCTGTCAATTTTCGGTCTACAAACTGAAGATTTGATATACTGAGTACTGAGATTTGAGAAACTCTTTGTGATCGGTTTTCGGCCAGAAATCTGGCGGTTAAGAGGTCAAAGTTCAACGTTTTTACCTTTCAGAACTCTACCAAACTCCTCCGACAATTTTGGGTCTAAATACATGACATTTTAGATATAGGTTCCTTGAACATGCATCTAACTTTATGACTTGATTTCAGCCCAAAACAATATTTTTTAAGGGATCATAATAGAGGTCACAGTTAAAAAAAAAATGACCGTTGTGTTTTTTTTGTTGTTTTTTTTGTTCAACATACACCTCCAAACACCCGGGCAACGCCGGGATGAAATGCTAGTAATATATATAGTGCATCTACATATAGTTTTGACATACACAATTTGCATAAATATGATATACTCATATTGTAAATTGATATCCGAGTCTTGCTACAATATGAAACTGACAGGAGCATATATGTGTTCGCTTATATAAGAATTGCTGCAACGAATGTTCTATTGTCTTTTTCGTTGGTAAACGGCGAGAATCCTACTTTGGGCTAATATGTGTGATTAATCGTACGTTTCAGAATCCTTGTTCATTGATATAAGTATCTTTCCGCAAGGTGTATAATTTTCTGCGGTAGATGCTTTCCTGTCCATCTCTTGCAAACCTATTCAGAGACGGCATAGAACTCCGAGCTATATTTAACAAAAACTAGACGATGTATATAAAATGAAATTATGAATTCAGCTCGACATAAACTATTCATAAAAAACTGTTTTCCGTGTTATAGAAACTAAAGCCAACTAATTGCTTCTGCTCCGCCGCTAGGAAAACGGCATCCGTTATCTCAATTAGTTTCGTTCAATTCCAGTCACAATTACGTGGCATCGGTAAAAGAAATGTCCATATAAAACGTCGAGTTTATATCTTCGAAGTCTTACAATTTTCTTCGCTTGGTATTTCCTAGGAAACATTTTCTATAATAACAAATATTCCTGTAAGTCCGGATTTTTGTTTCCATTGGATGTCGAGAGTTAAGATGTGTTTAAATTTTTAGCGGACGAAAAGTGAAAACAAGAATCGCGTTATGCTAATTACACTTAATTACCTTATCGCCGAGAGGTGACGGTAGTACAGTGGTTAACGGCACGTACTGACAACCTGGGTATCCCAAGTTTAAACTCAGTTTATTCCACGAAATCACTTTTTTTGTATGATGTTGGCAATCTTCATGTAGCTCCTTATGTAACCACCCATGTTTTCTAGAAGAATTACGATTAAAAAATATCGGGGAAACCAATAGCGACATAAAATTGTCGGATTTATGCATTACGACGATGATGTTAATTCTTATCTGTGACGTACACAAGTTATCAAAATCGAAAATCATGTAATATATTCGAGTAGTATAACATTTCTATAAAACATCCAGTGCTTTTTCACTTTAGCACTCTGATGTAAAAAAAAAATCTTACCTGTGGCATACCGGAAATTTAGCACAACATAAACTTATTTAAATAATTTTAAATATGTGTTGTACATAAACCGTCCTAGGAAAAGAAATATTTTCCACATACGTGCTGTAAATTTCCTGTCCAATAAAGGTACAATTATTCCATACATATGTTGTGTTCAACTCGCCTAGGGTAATATTTCTTTACTCAAGATGGCAAACGATATGTAGACATCAAAAAATTCCTCTATCCTAAAAATAGCAGGCATGTTTATCATTTTTCTCATTGTCTTATCCGGTCCCGATCAACGCCGAGTGACCTTGCTAGTAATTATAAAATACCTACAGACAATAGTGTTTCATCCTTTCGGGAATCATCAGTCAAGGATGTTACGATTAACACCGGTCGATAGGTTCGAACTCGGCAACGAAGCCATATTTGACGCCATTAGCAAGGAGCAACTGCACTCAGCCACCGTTATCCGTGAGAAATATTGTTGAAATTTAAACATTTATTTTTAAATCTTTTAAAAGTCAGTCAGAGTGATCTAATCATTATATTATGATCTATCCATGTGAGCTTAATTGGCCGACTTCATTTTAATATATATATTCTGATTAAATAGAGTATATTATGAGTAAATACAAGAAATTCATGCAGCGCCTTTGTCGAGTTTTCGCATGCGAATTGTTTCCTCAACATTTCAGCTGTAGGTTCGTATAACATTAATCATTTTCGTTCGATTATAATTAATCTTCTTTGTCAAGTTTTTTTTTTCGAAACTTTTCCAACTTCTAATTCATTTTATCTTTCTTACGAATGTGTTCTGTATATGTGGCATTACTGTCATCGCTATTAATCTCAATGTATTTTATTTATTTTGGCATTCTAAGAGTTTGCTCACCTAAATCTATAATGTGACACGTATTCTGTTTACAATTAGTTGAATAAGTTTTTTGCTTTAAAGTTCGTCTCCGTGTCCTATGAAATTGCAAGATCAATTGGTGACATTTGCACTTTTCCGAGTGCACTATTTCTCAAATCAGGTTTGATTTTAGATTCTATGTAGGTAAATTTAGCAAATCTATTTATACTGTTTTAATATTTCGTCTCTTTTACATGAAGTTTACTATTCTAGTATCAGTTTTCAAATGTTTGTTACTTCAAACATAATAAATAACAATAATGTATATAGATGAAATAATAAGACCTTGAATTAAAAAGAGGTTTGCTAAAATGAGTAGATGATGTTTAAACGAAAACCGAAAAATGGTTGATGTATCGAAATAAAGAAAAAAACGTACACTACACCCACGCAGAATTGCTTAAAAAACAAAGGTTCCTTGCATCACATTGAGTTCGTTAAGAAGCACAACACAGATTAATTCTTTTCTATGCTTGGAATAACAAAACCTACTTGTGATTATCCGGCATGTCGAATTCAAACGGTTGGATCAATATCGATATTTTTTAAAATATCTTTTGATAAAATAAAATATAAATCACAAAATTAAATGATTAAAATAATGATTAAACTATAAGTGAAATAAAACAGACGAAACCGAAAACATGCGAAGCAATAAAACTGGAATATGGATGACTGAATTCTAGGGCGATAAGATAATATCTCAAATAATAATAAAATAGCCGATTAAATAAACATGCATTACGTTGGCTTTGATTATCGGAATCAAGAAGAAAGACAAGTGTATTCAAAAATGCGGAAATACTTAAAATCAAGGGGATTTAAATTATTTTATTAGAATTCAACGAGAAAGCAATCGATAAATACGAAACAAAACCGAGATTGTTTCTCTCCGGAGATGCTACCGTCACTACAGCTAAAATAACAAATGTAATTTTTTATGAATCAGCAAGGTGTGCCTTCTTATGGATTGGAGGCATGTCGTTGGTTTCGCTATTTTTACATTTTTCTAGAATCGGAGCCTTACGGGAAGGACCATCTGAATGTTACTAACATCCATACCGACACTGTTGCTAAGACGCTGAGAGAATAAGATATAGCAAGTACAAGGCATCAACTAAAAGTCTCGTTTCATTTTTCAAACATTTTATATTCTTTCTATTTTTTTTTTTTTTGCATTTCTAATCGGTTTTCCTTTTATTTCAAAGTTTAAATAATATTCACGAGGTTTCCAAACATATTGACTTCTAAGAAATTCTATGGCGGAATATAATATCATTAATAATTTTTATATAAGGATTTACAATAAAAATAAGCTAATATTGATATGTGCTATTTGTTTCTTTAGTAACTTATTTACCTTCAAATAGATTACGTGGGATTTTAACTTAATCAATTGCTTGCAAATGAAGTTTTAATTTTTCCTGTTAATATAATATCTGAGTAATAATCGTTTTTTTTTTGTGGCAGTGGTCTGTTTATAAGTCTCTTCAAGTGCAAGCATGCAATGTTATTAGGAATAGGAAACTTTAAAAGGACTTTTAAGCTTAAATGTAAACATTTAAAGTTAAACACAGTATGTGCTTAACTTTTTAGAATATATATTTTTAAAATTCAGAGAAATTAAGCCACCTTTCGACTCATCCAAATACATGTCAAGTTATGTTTTTATTAGTAATTTCTGTCTTTTGGAATAATATACAAATGCCTCTGTAGTAGCTGGTTATGATATTACATCGAAGAGTTTGTAAGTTTCATTAAATGAAACACACAGAAACATCACAATTTAAAGACACAGGCTGGGAAAAATTTTCAAAATAAAGTTATTTTACATTTTTATTTTGATTAAATAAACAATGCGTCGGGACATTGATTTAGTTAAGGGAAAATGTGATATCAGATGTTTAGAGCAAACGCACTATTAACTGTTCCATTGAATCACGTGGTCCATATCAGAAGAAACAATTAGTAAGGTTATAAATATTAGTGATCTTCAAAAAGCTATTAAATAATGTGTATCATAATCATAGATGTCAACAAACAATAGGCCTTACATGTCATATTTTCTGGCAATCTAATACCAAGATTAACGATAAAAAGCTAACTGTATATCAATACCCTTCGGCTAACTGAGATACCTTCTATACATTTATATCTGATCTACCCCTGCATTCGATGTTTAAAAACGATGTGTCCTCCATAGTATCAGACATGACCGACTGATTAATTGTAGGCATAGACCGATTTATACCACGCAAAATATTCTAACAATAACCTAACAGCCAGCCATGGTTCTCCCCAGAATGTGCCGCTGACATCGCGCACAGAAATCAGAAAAAAATGCTCTGAGACTAAAGCTGGTTTCAGAACTGCGTACAACCACTGAAAAAGAGTAATAAAAATGCAAGAGAGCCATATGCTCAGTCCGTTAAATCCAAAGTAGCTGAGCAACGGCTTTGTTCTCACCAGTTGCAGAAGTTGTTCGAATCCATATTAAATGGAGAAGTAGTCAACCACCTCAACAGAAATAACCTTCTTAGTGACGGTTTCCATTCTGCTAGATCAACAGCGGATGTGCTAACGGTTATAGCTCATAGCATTACAAACGCTTCCTTTCTAGGACAATTGTTCTTGTCATATCAAAGACCTTCGATAAGGTATGGCATAAGGGCCTACTTCACAAGATTTCCAGCTACGGTATAAGTGGAAATGTTTTCTCAATCATTAAATCATTTCTCCTTGATAGAATCATAATAGTAGTGGTTGATGTGCAGAAATCAAAGTCCCTCAGTATTAATGCTGGAGTCCCTCTGAGATCCATGCTGTGTCCAGCTCTCTTCCTGATCTACATCAATGATCTCTCAAAATACATACTTAAATCATTCGTTGGCATCTATACTGACGACACGACCATCTATGGCAACGCATCAAAGGTTGTAAATGACAAAGTTCTCTCTCATTCTCTCTCTTCTGATCTCGAGCGCATGGTACAGTGGGGGAAGAGGTGGCTGGTTACCTTTAATGCATCTAAAACCAAGCTGCTATCTTTACATCATCAACGCTCTGATCCCCATCTGGCATAAATTGAAAAATTGAAATATATCTCTCGTCTAGTGGAAGCTGGGTTTGATCTTTACTCCTGACTTGAAATGGAACACGTACATCAAATCAGTTTCCAAGGTCGTTGGAAAAATGGTAGGATAACTCTACCGCCCCAGAAGATATCTCATTGCTGCTGCAATTCTCTATCTTTATAAAAGCCAAGTACCTCCAAGGATGGAGGACTGCTGCCACATCTGGGCATGAGCTGCTAAAAACAGTCTATCCTGCCTTGACAGAGTACAAAATAGGCTTCGTGGCTTAGTGGGGGATGCCCTTTTCTCTTCCCTGCAACCTCTCTCCCACAGAAGAGACGTTGCGAGCCTATCCATGTTTTATCGTTACTTCCATTGCAAATGCTCGTCTGAGCTCCTGTTATATAGTTATTATTAGACGAATTTACCACTTGTGCGTATGTTACGTGAGTTCTTATTAGTAAAGATACGAGTCTTAATGAGAGTTTGTCTTATAACACAGAGAGGGATGTGAAGGACTCAGAGAGAGAGAGAGAGAGAGAGAGAGAGATGTTGTAAGATAGAAAGGGATGTTGTTGTAAGAGACTTAGAGAGATTTAGAGAGATTGTTCATGTTATTATTATTATTATATATTAAAATGTTCATTCTTAGCTGTGTTGAAGAAGAAGGAGAAGCTCTTAGAGTGAAGGGATAGTGTTCAGACAGTTCGGACATTGTGTAGATTCTCATTGTGGATTTGAGAAGTCGAGATGTGTATGAAAAGACATTTTATAACACAAATATATAATACAATTGGACTTTACCTTTTTTTGTAAGAATCATAAGACAAGAAGAGTTTTACAAAAAAAAACACTTGATGGTTTATTTCGTCACACGGCCGTGTTTCCATCACCAAGAATTCAAAGTTTCACATTTTTTTCTTGAAGTGACGTCTCGCTTCCTATACGTCTGACTCCCTCTGAGTTTTTTCACTGACTGACTAACTCTAAAGTTTTTTCTCTATTCCTAGAACTTTCTATTTTCCGTGACGTCATACACATGTTAAAACATGTGCCTTCTTTCACGTGCTCTGGACATACGTGTCCAAAACTTTTCCTTTTTCTCAGTAACCTATTTTTCCAATATGTTAAAAACATTATCTTATAAGCTGCATTCTTTCAATTTAAAATTTCATAACAAACTTGATAGTTAAAATTCTTTCCTTGAAAAATTTATCTATATTCTAAACAAATGTTTGTTTTACATTTTTAAATTCTCACACGTAATCTATTTCTAAACCTAGATTACGAGGTTCGAATTTCGCCTATGCTATTTCATTTTAACTAATCTCTCTATTTTTATACTTACATGAAAAGGGGACAGCCCTTATCATGTAACACTCCAGTCTCTGGCCCACCCGTCTAGCTGAAACCACTGTCAAAATGTTCCCACTCTTTATCTATGCCAAAAGCAAAACAAAGATTCCATGAACAAAGCTTCTTTCTTAAAAGTGCACGCCTGTGGAACTATGTTCCGTTTGCCTGTTTCCTACCTGACTACACCTTGGATATCTTCAAATCCAACATAAACAAATTCCCGATGAACTGTCCCCTTAAGTATGACAATTTATCGAATCTCCAATACTAACGTACTGTACACGAAATAACCCTTATCCCCGAGTTGTTTCCGGGCCTTGATAAGTTGTGGCCACCTTGTAAAAATAAAAATAACAAGCATCGAGTATATTTCCGATATATAAGAAATCGTAAGTCTAGCAGAAGTGAGATTCGATCTTATCGGAGTACACTATACAAATATAAGATTGAACGTGTAATATGCATTGTTTAAAGCATATTTACAATAATATAAAAGTTTACAAATGCTTGCTAATGTACATCAACATAATGTACGTAATTTTGTTATAACAATATTTATATCAAAGTTATTAATAACATCAAATGAAGCGCAAAAAAATATTTGCAAAAAATTATAAGATGCAAAATATGTAAAACCACATAGCAGATTCGTACATCAAATAATGTGTGAAAAAAATGAGTAAGAATGTAAGGTCATAATGTCCATACAAATATTGTTCCGATGGGCACGTTTCTAAAACTAGAGGAGTAAATAAGAATTATAACTTTCTAACTTAACTTATTTAAAAGTTCTGTTTGATAAATCGATCTTGATAGATTAAATAATAGTGTAATTCGAAATATATTATTGATTTACAAGGTCGGCATATTAATTAAACTGAAATTCTCTTAGGTTATAGTAAACAAATGAGATTTTAAAAATGTTTGCTAGTGTTATTTAAAAGAAAAATACATTTTCAACCCAAACAAGGCACATTGCCACTTTGGTGTACCATCAGGGGAAAAATCTACTGGGCTACTATGTAGGGAGTTGGGCAGCAAGATGACGGTTCACGTTGCTCTTGAACTTCTGCATTTCAGTACAGTTACAGTAGCAGGGATCTGGAATGGAATTTCAAAGACTAGCGGTTCTGGGGAAGAAACTACTGGAGTAAAAATATATTTTACATCTATGGAGTTCTATTGTGTGGGTGGGATTTAGCTATCTGTCGAGTTTTTCGAGGGTGGTTATGTCGTGGTTACACAAGTGCTTGCAGTTCGTCAGAACATTCACCATGAATATACTTGTAGAACAGGCAGAGGTATGCAACATTTCGTCGATGGGACAGAGGCTGTAGTTTAGATGACAGTTCAGGACCTATCAGATTGGCGACTCTCTTTTGAACCTTGTCTAGGAGCAAGAATGTAGTAGCATATGCACCAGCCCAAATATGACAATAATACTCCAGACATCGGCGAATGGTGGCCTTATAGAGGTACAGGATACTTTCGTGTGTTAGTAGTTTTCTAGCACGATAGAGAGAGAGAGAGTCTACCTTCTTCGCAGCAGTCCTGGCAATGCTTTCAATGTAATTGTTCCAACTCATGTTTCATAAGAACGTTAGACCAAGGAGTTTAAAAGATATCGTTTCAGATAAAGAGTCATATTGCCGTTGCTATTGTTGGTAGAGAATGTTTCTTGTAATTATTGAAGGAAACAAGTTTAGTCTTGGCAGTATTGAATGTGACCATCCATTTTTGTCCCCATTGCACTACAGATTGGAGGTCATCCTCCAGTGTTTCTCTCATTTCTTTAGATATATGTTCCTTTGTTTTCCTGTCGTGTCTGTTATAGAGTGTGGTGCCATCAGTATATATATATACCCATCACAGTCGCAATTTTATCGGGGAAGTCATGTATGAATATTAATAATAGAGAACCAAGGAAAGACCCTTGACGCACTCTCACATTCATATATCATATTGTTTAGATGTACGACTGCCGAGAACGACGTGGATTTTTCTCTTATCTAAGAAGGATTTAATTATGTTAAATTGTAGGGTTACTCAAAAATTTTCATCGTTTACTTTACAATTTAATTTCATTTCTATCCTCTTTTTGTTTCAGGATGACGTGTATTTCCAAGGATTTTATGCGCAAAAGAAAGCAATAACATAAGCCATGAAGTTTTTTTGGGCTTCATTATGACTAAGCCTAATCTTTATAATTATAAAACTTATTTGACCTTGTAACGATGTATGTAACCCACTTTCCAGTTTACGACATTCGGTTGCGCATGCGCGCATGCTTTGCGCACTGAAATATTAACGTTATTATTTTGAAATTAATATTTAACATGGGAAGAGTGGGGTTCAAAATAACTTAAACGTAATACAGGAATGGACGATGTAAAAAAAGCAGACAGTATTAGCACTTGTTTATTTGGATAATTTAAACGAGAAAAAAAACAAAAAACAAAAGAACAATTGGGACGCTGAAATATTAACGTTATTATTTTTAAATTGTTATTTAACTTGAAAAGAGGGGGGTTTAAATAGCTAATATAACATACTGACCCAACGGGTCATGTGTAGTCTAGTAGTACATAACACTAATTCTGAATAATGTTAATCTCTTCATGGATATATCGAAAACAACAAAATATCTAATAAAAACTTAAATAACAATATCATGCCAAGCTTAAGCATTCATATGTATTTTTTCAACACTGTATCTTGACTCTTATCTTTTACTTTGAAAGGGTTTTCTGTTAACTTAGTAAGCTTTTTATTATTTTGAATGTGTCCTTCCACCATATAAGTTATTGTTTACTTGGATTGGAATTTACCCTCGCCGTGGTAGTTGTTTGTTTTAATCTTTCTAGCAACACATATGATTGATCGAATAGCAATCCATTAGTTGCGTCAATTACTTCTACCAAACTTATTAAGATGCGACTGCGATTTAGACCAAAAAATAAGCCATGAGGCGCTCGGCGGCCATATCGTAATGCAAGAACTCCATGAATTCCGGGTACATTGAAGTGTACTCTAATTAGGCCCCGTTTCTTAGTGTTTTGTCCGAATGAAATGAAACTTTGGTCATAGCTAGTTTATTATATTAAAAACATCACATCAAAACACTAGGGTCTTTGGCCTTTTTTTCCGTTCTACAGAATATGTTCTAGATGGCCTCCATTTAACTTTCTTTCTTTTTTGTCACCCTGTTCCTGTAAAAAGAATAACAAACTAATACAAGCATTACATTTGTTAGTTTAATAAATAAACAAAAGTGAAGAATAAAATAGCATCTTTCTTCTGATTTCATTTTTGATGAATGAGAGGTTGTCGTCTTTTACCTTTGTCCGCATTTTTCAGAAATACATAATATGTGTTCATTATAACGACGTTTTACTGTACGTTTTGTTTTTAATAGGCACACACGTATATATATATATATATATATATATATATATATATATATATATATATATATATTTCTTCACCATATTTCCTCTGCTTCACTTTTTTGTTATCAAGTAAGATCTTTGACTTACTTGTTGTTTCATCAAATATTTTTGCATGCAAAATCCGATCCCGCATTTTGCTAATTGCTACCCTCTGATGAGAAGGAAAGTATTTCTTCGAAACCATTCCATTTCTTTCATTCGTCTAGATATTGTATCTATTGAAAGATAATTTCCAGCCCCTGTTTTGAATTATTTGCTAAGTTTTCTTTACATCCTTCAAAACAGTTAATTTAACCTGTGGTCGTCCTTCAAAGTGAATGTTCTAGGGCGACCAGATCTAGCTGTCTCTTTTACCAAGAATTCGACTTCGAACCTTTGACCAATTCCTTTCATTACAGCAAGAGATGTTTTCACGTTTTCTTTTCTTAAAATATCACAAATCTGCTTGCAAGTTATTTTTGACTGCCTTACTCCTGCAATTCCTTGTTTTATTTCCTCACCAAGATGCGGTCCTACCATTTTTAGTATTATTTTTTCCACTTATTATTATATGCTATAATAATAATCATCTTCAAATTAGAAATTTTCAGTTAAAATTAACAAAAATTAATGGAAAAATATTGAAAAATCCATTTCTTCCTTCTTTCACTCTTGGTCCATTTTTTGCTTATGGGTATATATACTCGAAACCAAATTGAATATTGAAATGCTGATAGCTATGGTTTTATCGGACGAAACTACATGAACATTTGCTGACTTTTTGAAGATTATAATACTAATCTCTGATTGCGCAAGACGTACTTAGCTATTTCAACGACACGTATCCCTTGCGGAAACTTAGCATAAGAAACGAATTCATATATTGAAGAAAAAAGAACAGCTCAACGACGACATATTCGAAATAAAATCACACGGTAAAAAAAAAACAAAAAAAAACAGTAAAACACAAGGGAGAAAGTTAGAGTGACTTATCGTAACTAAGGGAAACTGAGTATTTTTCTCCCCTGCTTTTTTTATGCAAGGGTTAATGCACCAGGTTTACGTCAGTCTTCATCTTTATTTAATATATACGTCTTTACAAATACTTCGATGAAAATATTTAGACAAAGAAAAACATATGCTAGCTTGTATTTACATAAGTGGATGATTGCGTACTAGTTTTTGGACAAACCTTATCATAAATATGTTCTCATGCAAATTACATTAATTTTGAACAAATGTCATATAAAGAACAATGTTACTTAGTTTAAAACATTCTTGGATCTTATAATGTTATATTTAGTTCTTACGATGTAGGAGACATTTATGTGGTTAAAATCGATATCTTAAAATAAGTATAATCAAATATGGTGTAATCCCTAGATAATACTAATTTCTTAGTATATACTAACCTAATTTTCGTTCCACAATAATCAACACTAATCGGTTTGCTAGTTTAGAAGAATTAAAAATCATTAAGAATTCACTGATATTCAGGCGTTTATATAGGCCTAGAAAAAGTAATATATACTTAAAATATTGTATTTTTGTGACCATATTTGTAAAGCTAGATAAATATCCACAGTATTTGAATGATGCATTGCTTATTAAATATGAAAAAATATTATTTATAAAAAATAGTATCATTTAATATAAATGATAGATTTCGCAAACGTGTAATTTCCTGGGTGTTTTGCTAATTAATAATTGTTATAAAGATATAGCAGATGTAACACGTGTGTTTCGACTTTTTTGTCCTTCCATTAATAGCTAATTTCGTTCGTCTAAATTCAAACTAACTTGTTCTTGTACTCTAATAAAGAATCTGACATCTTTAGAATTGACCTTATCGTTCAAGTACATGCCATCCGGCGAGATTTAAGGCTGCTTAATTACTTCCCGACTTAAATAGGTTTTCCAACCCTTTTTTTGTTACCTGCATATCTGAAAATACCGCGTATTTTCTTTTTTTTAATTTTGTCACTGCTCAGATGTCTGCCATTTTGAAATGAATTGTGTCCAAATTTAATTCTGTCAACCGTCGACGAGACGAATTAAAAATATTAATCTTTACATATATATTTTCCAAATACATATAAATACGTATACATTTGTACAATACTTAGAATATTTAATTTTTATGGACTTATACGTAACTAGCCGGTGATATAGTTGAGATAAACTTTAATTTTTCAAGAAAAATTGTGGTCTAATTTATTTAAAAGATAAGTGATATAAAATGTCTGCCGCGTACATTATTTCAGCTACTGAAATGTACACGGGCCGGTGCGATCATTGCGTAAGCCGTGATTTTGTATGGGTCAAAGGTTATTGTCCCAACCAGTCTGCCCTGAAAGAAATAGATTATCCATTCAATATTAAAACCATAAACCCAGTTTTTTAACAAATAATAATATGCATTCTTTCAGATAATAAAAATGAGACTTGCCTTCACAAATTTGAATGTCAGCCATTCAGATATATGTCTAAGCAGAAGCTAAGTTACGTTAAACAAGAAGTGTATCAAATGACCTAATCTGCCCGAAGAGGCACATCGGCTGAAAGTCTTTTCAACTCTCAATAAAATCAACTCTGCCGAACTACGTTCATATCCAACTCCCACAATTTCTCGTAAAAAATAGAGCTTGTGGCTTAATTTTTGTTGACATGATCATCATTAGACCACTCAGAGTGCAACCACTTGCGACATACCGCTATAATAACATTCACGTTGTCTCTGATCTTGAAGGCATCGCTACAGATGATCTTTGTATATTGATTTTCTTACAAAGACCGCGCACAGCACGACTATCCTATCTAACGAGGCGCTAACATTTCAAACAAAGGAATATATCTACGATAATTGAACACGGGCAAGACATAGTTTTAGTTATCTGTATCCCTCTTTCGTTCTTGATTAAGCATCTATAATGTGCGGATCTACGATGCATATGAGCCAACGAAACATGCTGCGCAGCGCATATTTACAACAAAACCAAGGCTTGTAGCTCTATGGAATTATGAATACCAAGTTGATTAATAATGGTAGAAAGGAATTATTGCATCGGCCCCTCTCGGTGATGGGATTACACACAGATAATAAGTGTACAAGAAATAATTCCATATTATTTTTTTCTTTATATAGACCTCCTGTGTTTTCTTTAAGTCTAACTGCATGCCACCTCACATAACTGCATCATAAATAAAGAAACACTCTAAAATATGCTTTGAAAGATATAATAATATTATATTTTCGTGTGAAATTGAAATAAGAAAATTCTGAGGTAAATCAAGGAAACGGGCACAATGGTGTTTCTACTAGAATATTCACACGGTTGGAGGGGAAACTGAGGAATCTGCCAGTATCGAAACGTAGGATATATAGATAACACATCACAGTGCCAAAACAAGAAAATCGTATAAGGAGAAACTTAAAACTTTGCCCTTTTGGATAAGAGCATCAAGAACCAGTATCATCAAAACATACCTGATTAGAATGATGATAATTAAACTGCAAATAAAACAGTCATGATGGAAACATATATTTAATTGCGTGAACAGCACAAACACGCGCGCGCATGCGCGCACATAGAAGCTTTTATTTTATTTAGACGTGCACAGGCATATATGTGTTAGCGTGTATATGTTGACTTTCGGTAGGGTTAGGCAGGTACATATACACATAACGCCAGGCACGCACATATGAACAAATTTTGTAGTTCGACTGAATGTTTATGCCGAAACTAATGTTTAAAATGTAATTATCTATCACGTTATATTAAGCAGAGAAAATAATTATAAATACCTTAAGATTATGGCGATTTGTTAGGTTTGTATGATAAACTGAGATTATACATGACAAATAGCGAGAACATGGGGAATCTTTCTATTGGTGTAGTGAAACTGACCGGGTTCCGGATTCTTTTAGAATAACTATGTTATATGTAACTTTATTGCAAAAGTGAAAACATTGCAAGGGTGCAGGAGAATATAGCAATCAACCATTCAGTAGAAGTTTGCCGAGTTGAAAGAGGATCTCTAAGTTGATATTTTAGAGAAACCGTCTTCTTAGATATACCAACTTCAGCATAACTATAAAACATGCATATGACAATCATACATAGTATTAGAGGGAGGCTAATGATTTAACCATAGGTAACCTGAAACTATACGAGTAATGAGCTTTTTCTCCCAGGGAGATTATATATACCCGTTTACCTGATTATACAACGCCTAGTATTTCTAAATGTGAACATAATTGCTAGATGCCAGGATCAGTGTTGCTTAACTTCGGTAATCTGCTGAAATCTGCATGTAAACATGAATATGTCGTGAGAATTGCTTTATCGTTATTTTCATGGCAAATGCTCATCTGAGCTTCAATCAATGCCCCCCCCTCGCCAAACTTCCACGTAAAACACTCGTCTCGCCAAAACCACTACCAACAATTTCCCACTCTTTTTATACGTGCATAAATATAATGCTAATTCCATGAACAAAGCTTCTTTATAAGAACTGCACACCTATGGAACTCTCTTTTGATTGCCTGCTTTCCAGCTGGCCACAATCTGATTGTCTTTAAGTCCAACGTAAACAAGTTCTTTATGAACCGTCCCTCTAAGTAATCCAATTTACAAAATTCCCACTACTTATGTTTACTACGCTATAATCACATTGACTAATGTATACCCATTAACCCTTATCCTCGAATAACATCTGAGCCTAGATAAGTTGTAATTCCTGTGTAAAAAATAAGTAATTATATTTGAATGTGAATATTTCTGTGTTCATTTTAATTGTTGAGTTTATTTTATTTATTTTCTTTAAATTAAGAGGATTTTTGTGTTGCATAATCAGATTTTTAAAATTCCATGAATTCTTTTTAATCCTCCAATAATATCTGTAATCATGGAACTAACATTCCGCTTACCGCATTAATCAATGAATGTGTTAATTCTAATGAAGTGTGACTCGGCAATACAGGATGTAGCATTAAAAATGATTAAACAAACAGAACAGAGACCCTGGTTAATTGATTAAATAGTCTAGAAAATCTATATGTAGACATATTGATTCTAATATAAAATTCCTTAAATAAGTTGATCATGAAAGTATTTATCAGTATATATCATGTATCGAATCTGCATATTGTTATTGAACACATTCGTTTATAAATACCCTTACTACGACAAAAACAACTTTACATTTATCCGATGTTGTATATAGTACTGGCCAACGGTTTCTGCGTATGTATATGTTTGGCTAGTACAAACAATATCAGACATCTTATTATAATAAACTAGTGTGATAGAACGAAATTTTATTTTCATTTTTAAAATGTGTGATAGAATTTTAGTTTGTGTAATCATTTCACCATAACGCATTTTTTTACGAGTGAGATCGTAATCTATATTCTGCCATTAAATCTCCGGGGAAATTTTGAAATGTGGGTTGTAGGAAAGAGCTGCTTGTAAGATTCCTGGTTTAAACCAGCGTTATTTATTACACGGATGATCTGGATTTTTTGAAAGCGGTTTACTGACTAATCACCATCTTTCTTTTCATATCTCTTTCTCTCTCTCTCCCTCTATATGTATGAATATATATAATGTGATTTATATGTGCTGGAATATATATATATGGGTTTTATACACACACTGACACACACGCACCCCCCATATATATATATATATATATATATATATATATATATATATATATATATATATAGGACTACTTCATTAAATTACATAAGTTAATATACGAAAGTATAATTTTATGCGGAAACGTTTAGTATTTATGTCAACAGTGATTAATATGTAGGTAGATCTAGGTAGTAAGTCATAAGAGTATATATGACAATTAAGCTTGATTGCTATATATATCTTTATAACTTACTTTATATACATACATATATATATATATATATATATATATATATATATATATATATATATATATATATATATGTGGATGTGTGTATGTATGCATGTATTTATTGGTCTACTATTTACTTGAAAATACCCCGGTTTGTATGAACCAATCGTAATGGACTGAAACAACTTTCTCATAATTAAAGTTTTGATAATAGAAAAAAAATATATAAATCTTGGAAATTTTGAAAAAGTCCAAGTTCAATGAATGCGTTTTTATAAGGTTCCAGGACATATATCGTGTAATTTAATTATTTTCCAAGTTCCGCGTATTATTTTTCTTAGTTGGTCTTTAATTATTAGATTTCAAAAAGTATCGACTACAATACTGTTCCGTATTACAGTTAACAAGTCTGCAGAATTATGTCATTGCTGCATATTTAATCACGTACTCATCAGGATTACCTTAAACTACTTATAAAAATACGATTCCGGACAACTAACATAGTTCATGTAATCGAAAGGTTCTGGCGTTATTTCTTGTTTCCAAGAGTAATGTGATACTAAATTTATTTAAACTTATATAAAGTATGATCTTTTTATTTGTTATTATTATTATTATTATTATTATTATTATTATTATTATAGTTATAATTATTATTATTATTATTATTATTATTATTATTTTTATTATTATTATTACTTACATTTTATTTAAAGTGTGTAAACTGCTTTTATTTTATGTTCTTTATGTCCTTTGTGAGTTGTCCTCAATACGAATTTTCATGATTTTTTTTCTTTTCTCGTTTACTTTCTTTGGCAGTAGATTATTGAATTTAAATTTAATCCACATATATTTTTTGCACTGTAACCAGTTATTATATAGTTCCTTATATTTGTATGTATTGAAAATATAATCTCATATTATCTTTTTTACGTTGTATGTTCTAAGTTTTGCCATTTTTATTATTAAAAGTAAAAGTATTCGTTAATTCTTTTTTAATCTTATTGAGATTATTCTTACAAACAATATTTACGATACATAGTCACATTCTTTGCTACTCAAATAGACTTTATTATCTTCTTCATGTTATTTTATCTTGCTAACCCGCTATAATTCATTGTACATTTTCTATGTGTTTTGCTGTTTTAAGTCCAATATTATATGTATTATATCTTATTCAATTTTTCCTATCTTTTTGGCTTGTTTTATTTAATAAATATTTTATATATATATATATATATATATATATATATACATATATATATATATATGTATATATATATATATATATTACATTATGTCTCGGCAGCCGTGTGAAAAGCATCTTATTTTTCTTTTATTAATATTCTTTGAATTTTTCCCTTTTTCCTTGTACATATTTGTGAATTATTCCATGGATTTCGGCATTTTGGATTATTTTAGACCACCTTCCAATTATGTGATGTCTTTGGATTTTACTTGTGCAAATGAAAATTCAATTAACTTTCATGGTGTTATATTTTTGGATTTTACCGTTATTGGATTATTTACCGTTCACCAGACTCTACATTCACGTGGAATCATCTTTTTCTTCACCATATTCCCTCTGCTTCACTTTTTGTTATCAAGTAAGATCTTTGACTTACTTGCAGTTTCATCTAATACTTTTTTATTCAAAATCTGATCCCGCATTTTGCTAATTCCTACCCTCTGATGAGAAGGAATGCATTTCTTCGAGACTCCTCGGATTATGGACTATTCACTTATCAAATGTTTCTTTTTCAGACTAAATATGTTTTTAACTCTTTTTTCAAAGTGGTTTTGTACATGTTTTGTTAACTGTTTTCTCTTATATATATATATATATATATATATATATATATATATATATGTGCATATATATATATATATATATATGTGCATATATATAATATTTTTTTACTATAATAATAAAATACCTACAGACATTAGTGGCTCATGCTTTTGGGAATCTTCAGGTCAGGGTGTATATATATATATATATATATATACAAAGATAAAAGACAAGTAAAAAGGGCTATTAAAAATATCGCTAATTATCTGCTGAATTTTATTTTATATCTCTAAATCGTTTCGGGAATGATAGTTTCTTAGCGTAGGACATTAAATATTGATAAATATTTTATATTCTGTGTTTTGCCACGCGCAGCAAATGCTTAGAAAATAATGAAATACTTAGTGTAAAGCCTTATTGGTATTTGAACGAAAATCTGACTTTCTCTTTCGGTAAAAACTTGTCTAACCGCCGAAGCAATGTATCTAGACGGCATGATGCAATAGCGCATGCCGATTTTGGTACCCCGGTGATAGACATGTGATGATAGTTGGGGTTTGACATAAAGAATACTCACACGAAATATTTTTTCAAAATCGTTATCTTCTCTTGAGGAAACATTCTTTAAAAGTTGAAAAATTGCAGCTATTAAATGTTTTTCGGTGAATTGTCAAGTACGTCCCATCATCAAAACAATCCGCATCGTTATGAAAATGGAATTATTATTTAGAATATGTGTTCAACTACATTTTAAATAAAATGAGTGAGGATAAATAATTAATAAAATAAATATTTATTGTAAAGGTAAAATTATGTTGTTTTTTTTTTTAATAATAACGACTGGAGTTTGCTTTTTCATTTCAAACTCTAAACACTCGTTTAAAATGGCATGGCTACAGAAAAAATGAATCTCTTTATGGATAAATTCATGTTATAGAAGGAGGAGCTAAAGTCCTGTCTCTTCAATACATCTAATACAACTCTACAAAGTTTTTTATTACTTCATATCATAACTAGCACTTATGTTTTGTTTACATATGAAACTGGAATATAGTTAAAATAGTTTCCTTCAGTTATCATCCATTTATTTATTTTACTTAAAATGTCAGTAAAAGCACGACGTTCGGTTTTAACAAAGATTTGCTGGTCCACCTTGTCATTTGGATGAAACAGCACCCTCAACTTTATGACAAGTCATCCAGTGTAGTTATTTCCTCGAAAACAGTTACCCAACTTAAAATATAATCAGATCTCTAAGTTAATTGCCAAGGAAATAATTAGTATTTTGCAAGCAGTTAATCCACAATGGCCCTTGTTAAGGGGACGTTATATAGGACAGAAGATCGATATATTTTGCTATAAGAAGGTCAAACAGATTGACAAGAAATCTCTTTCAGCAACCAAAGTGAAAAAAATGAAGGACCAGCTAAACAGACTGTTTGATATATCTTCTTGTAGCTGTAAACTTCCTGTCTTGAGATGTGATAATTTTGCACTAAAGAGCAAGACAGAAAATTGTCAAACAAGGCACATAGTCTGCACTTGTCTTCCTAACAAGATAGTAAGATTAATTTTATAGTTTCACCTGCAATTATGTTCCCTTTTTGTGGAAAATAAAATAATATTTGTATTTATTATTTATTCTGAATCTATTATTAAACATGCCCATTTTGCAATTTTCAGGTTCCTCTAGAGGACAGAGCATACTTAAAAGACCAGAGAGAAAAAATGGCCAAAAGGTCATTATCAACTGAGACCTATCGATAAAGATGCTATAAAAATACCAACAGTCTGTTAAAGTGAGTAAACTGGAGAGGCAGAACGAAAGACAGGAACAAGCTTCCACAAATATTTCGATACAGTCATCTTCTAGTGAAGGAACAGCAGATGACAGTTTTGATCCAGGAAGACAGCTAAAGGGACCTTACAGCCTTTTAAAAATCCCAAAATATTCTATGGAACTTATCAGAGGTGATGTATCTTCCAATTTTAGTGCATGTCTAGCTGATGCCTTTCTGCTGGACCTTAAATATATGGGCCTTCGTAACCCAAAATTTAATTTGAAGGACATAATTTTAGATAAATCCAAAATTGATAGTGAAAAAGCTAGAATAACAATATCCAGGCATTTGCAGCATGTCCATCAAAATGAAAATCTACTTTGTGTTGGAATTGATTGTAGAATTTATAAGGACACTTCAAAATACAAAGAAGTTGTGGATGAAAATGGTGGAAAACGATAGTGAAAAACAAAGGAGCAGAACGCCACTTAACTTTCACCAGGGAAACAAGAATAAAGAGCAATTATCTTACCCATAGAGTGATACCGAATCTGTGGGCAACTGGTGTTCTCTTAGCTGAAGATGTTGCTGCAGTTTTAACAGAATATAACAGTGGGGATACTGTTAAGGCAATTTTGGTTGATAATACCAGTACAAACACTCGCTGTGAAGCAAGCCTTATTACATCTCTTGAAAAAAAACATTAACAAAATATTACACACTATTGGATGTTCACTTCATCAAAATGCACTGCCATTTAGAGCAATTTTTAAATCAATTGATGAAACAACAAGAAACCCAACAAAATATCCTAGTCTTTTGGGGAAACTTTGTATCAAATAATTATCAAGATTTGCCTCAAGTAGAATTTCAAAAAATTAATGACCCTCTAGATCATCATCATCTGACATAAGACGTAACAAGTAATTTAAGTGGAGACCAGAGGGTACTTTTTGAGTATGCTGTTGACATTTCCCAAGGAGAAGTTAATCCAAGATATGCAGCTTGGAAAAGTGGGCCCTTGAATCAAGCAAGATGGCTAACATTAGCTATAAGGTTAATGTGTTTATGGACCAGAGGTGTCTATCCTCAAACACTCCATGATAAATTACACATTCTGGTCAAATTTATCATCCAAGTGTATGGTTAGTTGGTTCGAGATCAAAACTGACAACCAACAACAGTATATTTTTAATATGATTCAGAGGCCAACACAACAATCAACTGAAATTCAAAATACTGTTTTTAACAGTTTAAAATATAGTGTGTTGCGCTACTTCCGGAAAGTATGATAATTTCGATGATTAATTAAGATTATTGGAAGTGAAAGAAGAGGGCATTAAAAAGATTTTGTCCATAAGGTAAGTAAATATTCATTCATTAAATTTTATTATCTCGATTTATTCAAACAATAGTCAGATTTATTCATATAGCATCACAAAATATTTAAAAAATAAGTTTTTTTCTTTTTGTAGAAATAGTGAACCACCAAAAAAAAAAAAGACTGAAATCAATTTTGCAGCCACACATTGGTCATATTTGATTGATCTCTCTCAAACTGGAGTTTGTGAACCTGTACTTACAGAATGTTTTACAAGTGAGGAACTTGTAAAATCGTCTATGAAAGGAACAAAACTAGAATTTCCTAAATTACCTGTCCACTCAAAAGGAGTGGGAAGAGCTGTGAAATTAACAATAGAAGCTTCAAAAGTTTTATATGGGCAGAAAGCAAGACATAGACACATAATTACAAAATTATTGTGCCACCAAATTAGACCTTCATTTTCCTCAAATGGAAATTACACAGAACAATTTAGTTTTATGATAACATAGTTCTTGTTATGTTTAATAAAAAATTAAAATACATGGTTCTGTAACGTGTATCAAGTTTTTGTTATTGTGTAGTGCATGTTCACATATGTTTTTGAATTATGAAATTTTAAAGACTTAGTCGCTAATTAGCCTTTTCTTGCAATTTTTGTTTAATTAATGCAGTAAAAGTTGAGATATTTTGCTAGTTGCGATTCATTATTAAAATTATAATTCATGTGTTTACTTTTCTTTCAATGTATTTCATATAAATATATCAATTTTAATTGAAGTTTATATCAAAATAGTTGAAATTCAAGACAGTTTCGTGTAAAATGCTATGAAAATTAAGGATTTCTCAGCATTTTCCGTCACGAATTTTAAAAGTAAATGCTCAATTTTTCTTTCAAGATAGGGATCTAAATTTTTGTATGTGTCTTTTTACATCAAACCCCAAGTATCGTCACCATTGCTTTGTTTATTTTCTGAAAAAAAGTTGCAAAGCAACCTGCCCTAATGATGAAATTGTTAGCATTACTTATGTTTGGCAATCGAGTAAACAAAGGAAAATGAATAAGAAAATCACAAATTAAAAATAATTATACCAGAACAGTATTTTGCAACAATAAAACCGATGTGGATAAAAAATAGAAATCCAGCCCATAAGAGGAGTTTATTGAAAAGGGGGCAGGGTAAAAGAAGACGTTGAAATTGTGGAGTGTTCCCTTCTTTTCAAAGGTTGAATTTCCAAACAAAAGTTGGGCCCTCTGCACTATTTCAGTACTTTTGTTTTTTATATGTATGCATGTTTCTCTTTATTCTTATCTCCTTGCATCTCCCAATATATTATTCTCCCTTCCTCTCTCTCGTTCTTCATCACAAGGAAAGATTTGTAAGACAGTGGAAAGTTGGACCCTGTTTTAATCGGTCGTAAAAAGTTGTGCAACTGGTCAGGCGCCCGACTCTAGATTTTTTTAAATTCTTCTTCAATTTTAATATAACCGTTTTGCATAAAATGGTCTGTCGCTCATTATAGAGAATGTGCATGATTTAATTGATACACCCTGCAACTAATGATGCATGAATCCGTAAAAAAGACCGAAATAGAAGTTCTGTCAAGTAGACGTAGCAACTCCTTGATGTAAATATGTGAGTGTCATTTAGTACTGTAATTTTTTAATACCAGTAAAGCTGATTGAGATTGTCGGACTGACTTCCTCATCTTGGTTGTTATTGTCACAACGTTTCGGCTGTTTTGCCCTCCGGCCTTCGTCGGGTGTTTTGTATCGAACTGGGGAACCGTTTGTTAGGAGTCTCGAACCCAACCCTTTATTATTATTACGGGGGTACTGTGTTCGGACTCCATCTAGGCTTTTGGACATAGTTGCTGATTCTCTGTTTTGAATGTTACTTTTTAACTTTTTTTCATTTTTACAACGTCTAGGACCACTCGGCCATATGTCACTAGGACAATTCTTAGTTGGTTTTTGTTAATGTTAAACCTATGTTGTTATTAAGGTTTTCTCTCTCTATCACAGGTGCCCAAATTGCATTCAGCTCTATGCTTAGTTTGCTCAGCAGGTTGTTATGTCCGAACATGTGAGCTGTTTCTTTAAGTTTTCTCACTTTCCAGTGGGTCTCTCTGTTTATTATTTTTACTTCATCCCATAGGGGGCGATGGCCCTCCACCCTCTCGATCCAGACATGGTTGGATATACCCGATTTTTCCGTCTCCCCTTTAGTTACCGCTTTTCGGTATTCGGTGTTGTTCAATAGCAAGTCAATCTCCCCGGCAACCTATAGTAAAACATAATTTCTTATCTTTTGTGTATTCTTGATTTATTTTTTATATGTTCGTTTCAAAACGGCCGAAACGTTGTGACAATAACAACCAAGATGAGAAAGTCAGTCTGACAATCTCAATCAATGAAAACACCTCATCTCAAAAATGCAGACAATTACTACCAGTAAAGCTGGTTTCTTTCCCAGGCCGTAAAAGCCTTTAATGATATATCACCAGTGCGCAAACAATAGCAAGTCAATCTCCCCGGCAAGCTGTAGTAAAACATAATTTCTTATCTTTTGTGTATTCTTGATTTATGTTTTATATGTTCGTTTCATTTGTCTGCCCTCCGGTCGATATATTAATTTACAAATCGACGGTTTTAAGTGTTTGCACTTTTCTGCGCTCCACTAGGTCTGATATTGAACAACTTCGAAGAGAAGAAAAATAAATTAAATGCAAGAGTCAGACAAGTAGACGCACGAAAGAGGCAGCGAATTAAGACAGTCAAATAGTTCAGTAGTTATATTTAATTAAGGAATTTTATATTTTAATTATTAAGAATGTGTGATAGAGATAAAGTAATATCTTAGATCTCGAGCATACCGATTAATGAAGCCAAAACATCTTCAATTTTAATACATTTATTTCCTAATTGCTTTTATGTCTGGCGATTGTCTCCCAGACTCATGTCTTTAAACCGTTAGTTCTATCACTGTGGTAAAAATATAAACGTCTTTCTATTAAAAACTGTGACTCTTTCGAAAAATGTTAAAACTAAACAGTCGTAAAATTCATGAATAAAACATAACTAGATATCAAAAACTTATTAGATAAACAATGTTAAACAATATTTTAGCTTAATACATTATTCTTAGCACACGTCGTGTTTATTATATATTATTATGCATTTACACGGCATCAGTAAAGTGTATATCAAAAGGAGTTATGAACGTAATAAACGTAAAAACGATCTATCATCCAACCAGAAAGTATAATGGCAGTCAAGTTTGTCTGTCTTTAACTTCCAACTTATACAGTGCATTTCGCTTGAGAATTAGCCATGATAAAGCAAACTAGACTACAACGCTTAACATATCAGAGGACGAAAAGTATTAATCAAAAGAGACTATATGCTAAACGTCACCGGCGAACAAATACAGAGAGTCAAAAAGAGGACTTGACTATAACTCGGGAATCAATTTGATAAGTACAAGCGACTTCCATATCTGGGCGTTAATGTCTAATTTTACGGTCGCTTGTTTTCCTGTTTAGAATATTATAATTGTAAAAGAAAACGTTAAAAGAATAATTAATTTCACAACTATCTTACGTCTGCATTTTTCTTCCTTCACCAAAGTGTATACGTATTGGTACAGTGCCTGAGTATGTTAATTTTGGCTTTTACATAATTTCTAACACTTATTAGCTTGTAAAACTTATATTACATCGAAAATATAGTTACATAGAAAAATAGCACAGCTTCGTATGTTCCTTTTAATATACCGATTTCTTCTCCCCCCTCTCTCTCTTTCTCTCTCTCTCTTTATCCCTCTATGTCTCATTGCTTTATTTATTACGAACGTTGGTTGACTTAATAAAACTGATATTAAATTATGGAAAACCAGACTGAAAGGAAATCACTATTATGCACGTGTTCTATTCCAATCATAACGTCTAATGTAGTTTTACTGTCACCACATCTGGTTTTACTCACTAATATTACCCAAAGAGTTTGCACTGTTAGAAAACTCTCTGGCAGTGTCTGATACCCCAATTATCATAATTTGATTTAAATTGATTTTACGTATTTGACCGTTCTTTGCTACCATGATGTCAATTTCAAGTAAGCTGGGTAAAAATATTGGACTACAAACATGTATGCTAATTACTTCTCAAAAAAGTTATTTTTTCAAAAGTTAAGACACAGATGCATCGAGCGTTGATATTCATGCTAAAAGAAACCTCTAATGCCTAGGATTCAAGATGTTATGGTAACCTGTCGAGTAAATGGAAAGAATATCAGACATCACCTCTTATGTCTAGGGGGCCGGGGAGTTATTGCTTTCGATTGACGAAATTATCAAGGTATGTATATTTACATGTTTGTGTCCGGAAATAATACAGGGATATCTATTTACATTTTGTGTATCCCTTTTGGGGATCTGAACATATATCACGTAAGAAACCGACGCCATTTCCAACGCTGTTCACGTTGAGATTAAACTAAATAGAAACACGCCAGTTTCACTGTTCTCAGCGATGTGAAATGGATATATCGTGTTTCCCTTGCCGAGTTTGTTGCTAATATTATTGCACCAAGGGAGACTTTGCACAACTGCACGAGATGAACACCTCTCGTTTTGAACCGAAATAACTCATTGTGAGAGCGTTCTCATGCAATGCCGGGATTTTCTGCGAAAATGCGCACGCAAATAAATCTGTACTTAACCATCGACACGGCAAGAGTTATGTGGCATGGTAGTGTGTGGGTGCTTTTAGAATAAATGTTTAAAAGATGAGAAAAATAGTTGCAGATAACACGTTAAATCAGTGGTACACCAGCTCATTCACAAAAAAAGTCAGTAATATATCTATGCCTCTTTTGAGTGTGTGCTCGTTCAAATAAAACGTAGCCAATGCAGTTATTACATCACTATATATTTATATATGTAAGTATGTATATCTTTACATTTATATATATATATATATATATATATATATATATATATATGCATGCATACAGACACATCTCTCCCTCTCTCTCTCTCCCTCCCTCTTTCTGTGTGTCTCTCTCTCGATATATATATATTTATTTAAAATTGTACAGAAGGTCAGAAAAAGATTGGTACCGTCGGTTTCAAGCCTAACATAAGGGTGACTAGTGAATGGTAAATAGTAAACAATGTTAGGCTTTCGTCAGCCATGTTTTTTTGTTTGAGGAAAATGCCTATGTAAGAATTCTTTCCCATGAAAAGTGTGTTCGTTGTAATCGAGCACTTTGTTGGACTTATTTCCCAGGCATTTTCCTTAAACAGGAAAACATGACTGACGAAAGCCTAACATTATTTTCTATTTACCATAAACTGATCCCCTTTATGTTAGGATTGAAACCGACCAGCCAATGTTTTTCTAACCTTCTGTACAACTTTAAATAAGTGAATATTAATCTCTAATATTGAACAGTTTTTTTTCTTTTTAATCGAGCACTTTGTTGGAATTATTTCCCAATAAACAGTAAACAAATATATATATATATATATATGTATATATATATATATATATGTGTGTGTGTGTGTGTGTGTCTCTCTCTCTCTCTATATGTATGTCTGGGCACGAATAGGCTCCTATATGGTTGACTATTATAGAAAGCTGATCACATATAATGATAATAGATGTATCGAGACACAGTAATGGGTATGTTTGATCTGGCATAATGATGATTCATTACAATTGTGGGGTCTACGTTCAGGCCTGGTCCACAAAGTATTGAAATAAAAAATGTAAAAATAAAAAAAAACGTTTACGTGTTTTCGATATAGATGTACATAATAATACTTTGATAAGTATGTTTTAACTTAAATAGGAATGGTATGGTAGAATTCTGAGGTCTGCATTCTCGCCTGGTCAGTGTGAACAGGTATGGTATAATAAATTATGGGGTTTATCTATTTTATTTTTACTTTCATCATAGTTTGCTTTGGTCTTGATACCTCCAAATTCGAAGCTATCTCTTTGCAACCCTTCCTTTTCATAACCTATCATACTTTCTTAAATCAGGGTCCATTTTCTGTAAGCTGTTTTTGAAGCCAATGAACGACGGGTAATTTTACTAGTATATATATATATATATATATATATATATATATATATATATATATATATATTAGAAAAGCCTGAGGCAGTATAAGATGTTAGTATATTACCATGAGTCTTCTACAGAAACTAGTTTTTTTAATATATATTTATATATTGTTACCATTAAGATAATGTCGTAAATATAAACTATCGATGTACATACACTCAAATTATTGTACACAACATTGGCTTATTCCATATTTAATAGAAAATTGTATGATTTACTATTATGAATTAATCATTATAAATTCAGGAATGTATATATATATATATATATATATATATATATATATATACATATAATGTATAAAAGTTAACGTGTCTATGCACATTTTCGTACGCAATAACTCTCTCAATTTTCAGTCTATAGATTCGAAATTGGATATACGGGATAGTGAGATTTAGGAAAATCTAGTGGTCGGTTGTCGGCATGAACTTTTGCTCTTAAGGGGTCAAAGTTCAATGATTTGACCTTTGAGAACTCAACCAAACTCCGACACTTTTGGGTCTAAACACTTGAAATTTTAAATATAGGTTCCTTGTACATGGATTAAACATAATAACTTGATTTGAGCCCAAAACAATAAATGTTAAGGGGTCAAATTAAAAAAATACTTGGACCTCTGCGGTCTCTACCAAATTACTCAGACAATTTCCGGTCTAAACATTTGAAATTTTACATAAAGGGTATTCAGAGATAGGGCAAGCTTTTTCATTGGTTTGTGTCTTGAATTTTTACTTACCAATATATAAATGTATGTATGTTTTCATATCTGCCTAAAACTTTCGACAGAGGCGACGGATTTTTACAAGATCAGTATCGGTTTAAAGTGCGACCGTTCAGACAAGAAATATCGACAAATTGGCTAAAAACATGAATATCTTCACCTTCAACTGGGGGCATTTCTACAGGGAAGGTCGATTTCTTGCCGATATTTTGGAAAGTCATCCTCTCCTTTCGATTGTCTATCCTTGATTTTAAAAACTGTCACTTCCGTTTTGGGCGGTGGTCGTAACAGCATGGACGTCGGTTGCGTCATTGCGGTATGGGTTTTAGCCTGCCTTCCTACTACTACATTTTTTTTTGCTTAACAGACACATCCAAACAACCGAGCAATGCCGGGCAAAAATGCTAGTATATATATATATATATATATATATATATATATATATATATATATATATATATATATTTAAAAGTGAAAGTGTATGTGTGTCTATGTACATTTCCCTACGCAATAACTCTGTGACTTTTAAGTATACCGAATCGAAATTTAATAAAAAGGGTTGTGAGATTTGGAGAAATCTTTGTGATCCGTTCTCGGCCTGACGTTTGGCTGTTAAGGGGTCCAAGTAAAACGGTTTGACGTTTGAGAACTCTACCAAACTCCTCCGATAATTGTGGGTCTTAACGCATAAAATTTTAGATATAGGTTCCTTGTACATGGGTCTAACTTAATAACTCAATTTGAGCCAAAACTATAAATGTTAAAGGGTCATAATAGGAGTCTAAATAAAAAAATGACCGCTTTTTTTTTCTCAACATACACCTCCAAACCCCCGGGCAACGCCGGGCTGAAATGTAAGTATATATATATATATATATATATATATATATATATATATATATATATATATATATATATATATATATATATATATATATATATATATAGCTACCAGCTACAAAAATGTATCGGCATGTTATCATCAAATTATATGAAAATTTATCGTTATTCTACAAATCTACAATCTCTATAAAGAAACATTTCTAGTCAGTAAAACAAACAATGATATGAATTTTGCTATTAATATCTGGTGTCTTGCTATCTGTATCTTCTACTTTTGTGGCTAAATTCATGGCGAATTCTTAATTATTGTGATAATCTGCTGTTGTGCATTGCTTCCTCGAATCTGTTTGAGATATTTTTCTTGTGCTTTTTTATATCGTATTTATTTTCTGTTTGCCTTTATAAACAAAACTTGCATTATATATTGATCTCTGCTTTGGGTGTTATATTATGTGGTTTGATAATTTATTAGTTTTATTATTTTTTATTTGAATAAAAAAAGTTTAACAGAATAACAAAGATACTTGTAAAAAAATTGTACGTTTAAGTTATACTAGCATTTTAGCCCGGCGTTGCCCGGGTGTTTGGGGGTGTATGTTGAGCAAAAAAAAAAAAAAAAAGAAAGCGGCCAATTTTTTAAACTTTGACCCCTATTATAAATTCATTGTTTTGGACTCATCCCAAGTTATTAACTTAGATCCATGTCCAAGAAACCTCTATCTAAAATTTGAAGTGTTTAGACAAAAATTCTCGGAAAAGTTTGGTAGAGTTCTCAAAGGGCAAATCATTGAACAGCCAAATTTCTGGCCGAAAACCGATCACAGATTTTCCCAAATCTCAGTAACCTGTATATCAAATTTCGAGTCCGTAGACTTAAAATCGTCAGTTATACACACACAGACACGTTCATTTTTATATATAGATATACAGCTTCAGAATAATAAAATATGGTGGGATTGTTGTATTATTTAACTACAACCCACTTTTCTATAAAAAAAAATAATCGTAAAATTTATAACTCCGCATGTTACTGAAAACCAACCGCTTTCTCTATTACAAACGTGATATACGCATACACACCCACCCACCCACACACACACACACATATATATATATATGTGTGTGTGGGTGTGTGCGTGTGTGTCATCATATGCATTTATTTACGTACATATATACATATATGTGTCATTTATTTCTGATAAGTAAATGAAAATTAACTTACAAGCATTATTTAAAATTCAAATAATAAATGCTGCTTCCTTCATAGAAAAAATAATCTGGAGCTAGTTTTATCATTCCTTGATTAACCGTCTATTGGACGTTCATCACCATTGCAATAAAATCACCGAGAGCAACATAAAATGACGAGGTCTATGCCGTTTTTTAAAGATGCAGTTTCATTGTCAACGAAAACGCGGAAAACTAAAGCTGCATTTATATAATATCGTCGGATCAGAACAATATCGCATTATTAGGTTTGCTCTCACAATACGTATCATACATCGAGTTTGTTTAGAACATATTTAATGATTTGTTATACTTTGTTATGTATGAATTCACAATATATACTATAATATTGTTGAATATATGAATAGATCTAGGTAGTAATTTATGTAAATATTATATACAGCTAATGATACATAAATCTTGTCATGCCTTATCCCTGTTGGTAATTCTCAACCTATAATGCAATTACGTCGTATTACACATCCCTAAAATTCAATGCGAAAAATGACACTTGGCTAGAAGTTCCTACAAGTTCACTCCTGCACCTTATGCTTAATACATTGAATCAAATATCGATGTCAGCGGAAGAAGGTTCAATGTTTAAGACACATTTGTGTAATTATGTATAGTAATCTGTAGAGATAGGTTACTGGATGCAAAGATAATATTCACATTCGCAAAGCCAGCACAGAGTGTGGAATACTAGAAATACTTCTCCTCCCAAAAATTAAGAAATAGTATAAGCGTACCCTAATATTATAAAATATAAATATAAGGTTAATAATGAATTAAAAACCGTACTTGTATAATTCGTGCATATTTTGAGCTACAAAATATGTGCATAGATAAAGCATTCGTTAGGAAGCAAAAAGATTTATCAATGAATGCATGAATTACAAAAAACGGTAGGTTTGGAATACTTCGTTATATAATTAATATTACGATCATTAAAACACATTGCATAAGAACATACCCGATAAAAAAAATTACAATGCATACAGGATAAACTTTTCTGCTTGCAATCGACAGCTGAGCGCAGGGAAACTTCTAAAATAAATGGAACATCAGGCACAGCAAAAGTTTAAATAGTAAAATAGTCCAAGCAAGCAGGTATAAAAATAAGTTAGTTTTAATCTCCGGGGAGTTGCAGGGAAGACTGGTTAGTTACCTCTTAACTAAACTCGTTGTGAGTGTATATAATATTCTGATCCTAAAGATAAAAATAAAGAAAGTAAGTAGCGATCAACCCCTTAAAATGTAAGATAAATATATATCACCAACACATTTAATATCATATTCATCAGCGTAGTAGATATATGTAAGAAAATATGTAAGAAAAAACGGCATAATCACATTGACACACCGGTTTCCGCTGGATAACCGGAGTTAAGCAACGTTGAACATAGTCAGCACTAAATAAGTGACCATTTGAAACTTCTAAGTTCTGTACGCTCTCTGCGCTTATCTCGGCATTGTTTCCAGTTGTCTTGCACTGTTTCTTGCATCTGGGCTCAAACAGTGCCAATTCAGGATAGGTATGTGATTGCCCAACCCTTGCCTCACAATTACACGCGCAGCTTCCCATCCAGATTGTACGGAAGCATCGCTCGGTCGATTGAGATATATGTATCGTGTCATATGCATGTTAATATAATTGTGACATTACCATCTTTTCTTTAAATAGTTGTACATATGCGCTGTAGTAACGTGCGCGTGCTTGTGTGCATATGTATACATACGTGTTTAAGTACGCATATATATATATATATATATATATATATATATATATATATATATATGAGGGTATACAAGCTGATAAATTTACGTGTATGCGCACGGAAATGGATGTATACACTTTTATTATGTCTTCCTATCTTGTTCTGAATGAGAGAAAATAAGCGTCCTTTCCCTAATGTTGTTGATTTGGCGTTAAATCTTCCTAGAATGAATACTTTGGCAGTGATCCTAAAGCGGAGAAAGACAATTTTATTGAAATATTTAAAACCGTGTGCAGGTAGCATTGAAAAGTAAATGGAAAACAGTGTTGGCGACGAAATAGCTCCCTGTTTCACGCCGTTGTCAACAACAAACTCCCCAGATAATTGCACGTTTAATGCAACACGAGCCCTTATAGATTTGTGGAGTTCTTGACACATCTTGAAAAACGTATGAGACTATCCAATTTTCCCAAAAAGTTACCCACAAGGCGTCTCTGTTCACGGTGCCAACCGCCTTTGTAAGGTCCACAGATTCCTGATAAAGTAGCATCTGTTTTTCAATACAATTTTTCTGTAGCTATCTTACAGTAAATATCATAAATATAATGAATTGTTTTTCAGCTGCATGTGATGTCTTTCGCTTTACTATCAGCATTAAGAAGACGAAAGTGATGTTCACTCCTGCACCTTATGCTTAATACATTGAATCAAATACTGATGTCGGGGGAAGAAGGCTCAATGTTAAAGACACATTTGTGTAATTAAGTAGCGTATTCTGTAGAGATAGCTTTCTGGGTGCAAACATAATATTCACATTCGTAAAGCCAGCACAGAGTTTGGAATACTAGAAAACGACTGTAAAGTTATCGTGAGATCTCTGTCAAAACCACGGTAAGAGTTTACTCGGCTGGTGCCCATTCTGTTTTTTTTATTAATCAGCGTTATAGACAACAAAGCATCGGCAATTAAATCAACCTGAAATATTTCGTCACAAATGCCTCAACTGAATGCTGATCATAATATGGCAGTAACTGATACATGACATGGACATTCTCAAGGAAGCTGAGTATTTGGGTATTGAGGCGATAGTGATCGGTTGCACTGGCCAAGTTATGTTATTCGGATGGAGGATTAAAGGTTGCCTTAGGAAATGTTTTACTCCTCATCCTGGTCCAATGAACGATTCCAGGATTGCATAAGAGGCGATCTTAAAGCCTTCACGATTCCTGTTAAATCTAGGAAACTTGCAAAATGACGCCCGAATTGGGAGAGTTAGTTGGATGTAGATATGAAATTTTGAATGAGAAGAAATGGTAAAATCTCAGTAGAAACCTGAGGAAAGGCAATGCGCCAGTTTTATCTGATGCGTAAAACAGTTGAAAATGTGAGGCCTGTGATCGGATGCCTTTGTTGAAAGCTGCATACATAAATCACAAAAACACATGCTAGGGATAGAAATATATTTATACACCCCCACATACATGCACATATATATATATATATATATATATATATATATATATATATATATATATATATATATGCATGTGCATGTTTAGATATGTATACGTGTATATGTGTATTTTGTGTATACATGTATTCTCGTTTGTGTGCATATATTCATGTATTTTATCGTATATGTTTATGTATTTATGTATATATATATATATATATATATATATATATATTTATATACATATTTATTTATTTATACGTGTGTGTATGCCCGTATCTGTGTGCGTATTTATGGGATCACTTTGAAAAATAGATGAATCAATTTACCAACTCAGTTATATGAAAGTAGTGAATTTTAGTTTCGTTCCAGCAAGGAATAAAGTAGCATATCACATCCAACAGCATTATCAAGTATTTATTTGCTACGATATGCTAAAACACATTATATTCTATTTCGAGTAGTAAAACAAATCAGGCCTTAATGGTTAAAACAAGGGAAGGAAGGGCGCAAGGAATTTTCCCCTTCACAGGCCGTTTTTTATAACCCAATGGGAAATATTTGTGTTATTTTTCTATATCATTCTGGGAAGTGTGTATTTTGTGTTATCTATTTTTTTATCTGAGAAGTTTCACTAGAGTCCTCAGAAAGCATTGGAAATGTCGAAACATTAATCGATCTGCGTAAACTGCTTACAATGTTTATATAATTTTATTTATATAAAAAGTATTTACAGGTAACAGGCACTTTCGAAAAAAAAAAGGGTTTTTTTTTAAAGTTACGGCTTAAAATATTATATTTCGAAATAAACGATCGCGTACATATGACGAAACACAATTGGACCAACTCTTTTGATCCTTCTGGATTACTTTTAAACGAGTGGTGTGCCCGGCGTTGCCCACGTGTTTAGGTGGTGTAAACAAGACCGCAGAGCGGGAGGGTTACATCAACAGTAGTTGAAGTACCCGGGTGTGTTAGTGGTTTTGTTGAGAGGGCCCGGGAGTGTAAAAAGTTTGGTAATAGCGGGACGGGGGAATCAAAACAACAGTAGGCAGAGATGTTTAAAAGAAGTGGTAGAAGGCAGGCAGGCTCGAACCCCTAAAGCGAAGGAGAAATAAGAAAAGGTTTAACAAAAAAACGTGATGTCTTTGCCGATGTATCCAACGTCATACCGGAAGTTCGGAACGTTGAAATTAAGCGAAGTCTATTCACCCAATACGATGACTCCTTGTAAAAAAAAACAGTTTAGGGTAGAAGAAATTTATATTGTGGGCAAAGTTGTTGGTAATAATCGTCCGAAGGGTCGAGCTTAAAACGTTACCGATCTTGAGAAGACCCGTTGCCTCTGTCAAAAGTTTTTACGAAACATACAAACACACACACATGTACACACACATGTGCACACACACACACACATACACACACACACGAAGAAACACGTATTTTTTCTTTAATATATTACATTTATTTATTTAACATTTTTAAGTTAATTTGCTTTTATTCTTCTGATGAATTAGGGTGGCAAAATGTAAAATAATTGACCTAATAATTATATAAATATTAATGCGCAACGAAACATGCAGGACAAACAAACGGCATAATGGACAGCGCCTTGGAATTTGGAATATAGTCTGTTGGCACATCTATCGATCTATATATCTATCTATCTCTCTTCTCTCTCTTTCTCTCTCTCTCTCTCTCTCTCTATATATATATATATATATGTATGCACACAGACACACACGCGCTCACACACAAACACACACATTATATATATATATATATATATATATGAGGGGCGTGCAATAAGTAATGCCCCTGACTCACTTCCAGATGCCTGAACTTGCTGAAATTTTGTATGTGCAATGATTTATATCTCTACCGGTTATATGGCAAAGTACAGCTCTGAACTAATTGTGGTTTCTGTTTTTACAGGTGTTTGAAATTAGTCAGGTGTGAAATGGAGCCTCTTGAAGCTCTAGCAGTGATCCGTTTTTGTATTTGAAAGGATGCACACCACAGGAGACTTTTGATGAAATGAAAGAAACTTATGGTGATAATGCCCCATCATATGACCTTGTAAAGCGCTAACATCGTTAATTCAAACATGGCCGGAAGTCTGTGGAAATAGCTCCCAGACCTGTCCACCTCCCATCTGCCATTGATGTCCGTCAAGTTGAAACTGCCATTTTGGAAGATCGGCGCATTACTATTCGCCAAATAGCCCAAGATGTCAAGATTTGTACAAGGTCTGTGGAAACTATCATTCATGACCATCTGCATATGCATAAGGTGTCTGCCAGATGGATTCTCAGGTTGCTCAAACCATTCCAGAAGCAAGAACGCGTCGAGTGCGTGAGGATGAAGTTGGAGATGTGCCAAGAAGATGAGTCAACATTTTTCAAAAGACTGATTACACAGGATGAAACCTGGGTCCATCACTATGATCCAGAGAGCAAAGCCCAGTCAATGCAGTGGAAGTACTTGGACTCGCCACATCCAAAGAAAGCAAGATCATGCTCACAGTCTTCTGGGACCAGGACGGTGTAGTGATGACAGATTTCCTGGCAAAGGGTACCACAATTAGAGGAACCTTCACTTTTGAGGAAATTAAGGCAAGCTATCAAAATCAAGAGGCGGGGCAAGATCAGTAAAAGTACCCTCCTCCTCTAGGACAACGCTCCTGTCCACAACTCGCAGGTCGCCATGTCAGAAGCACGGGCGTGTGGTTATGAAAAATCCTCGATCCTACCTACTCTCCTTACCTTGCACCCTGTGAGTTTAATCTCTTACCAGCCATGAAGTTGTTTTGTAAAGGAAAGCGTTTCCCAGATGATGCATCATTGAGTTCTAAAGTCACGACGTGGTTGGGGTGTTCTACAAAAACGGTCTCCAGAGCTGCATCAAACGATGGGAGAAATGCATAACTCTGGGTGGTTCCTATGTAGAGAAAGGCTACATTCTTTTTTTACGATAAAATAGAAATATCACGAGAACATTCTGAGAGCACCCCTAAATACCCCTCCCCTTCTCCTATTGAACCTATTCAGCAGCAACCTATCCATTACAATGTTGATATGTTAGAGTAACGTAATACCCTTATATATCTCTTTTATATATTCATCATCACTTATCACATTTTCCCAATACGCCTATTAAACAGCGTTTCCTCATTACCCATTTCTTACAGATTAAGCCTTAATAAAAAAAAAATTATCCGTAACTGCCGCCCCTCCCCCTCAAGATTGAATTCTAATATCTGAAAAAACCTCTCTTAGTTTCTCTCAACGAAAATCTTACTTTTTCTTACAAATAGACCTTTATAATTGTCGTTTCTTTAAACAAATTTAAGAGTAAATCTGAATTAAATTTGCTCATTCTAATTTGATTTATTTTTATTACAGCGAAAAAATCTCTACTGGCATGACTGTCTCAGTGGATGGCTGAGCTTTCCTAAAAGGGGTTAAACCTCAACATTCAAGGCAGGAAACAGGCACATCTAAGTTTTAATTAAATATTGGTGTGCCCGGGCGACAGCAATATCGCCGCAAAGAAAAATGGATATAATATATGATTTTACTTTATCCATCGGCAATGTAATTTTGAGAGGCGCAATGAAAACGTATTTAGTGAGTAGGTGCAATAAGTGTTGACTTAATGTTTTAGAGGAGAGATATTTGGATTTTTGAGTAGAGTACCCTGACCTGAGGTTAGAGAAGTGCCCATAGGGTTATGAGGAAATCGGTTGCAGGTTCGCAGGTGCAAATCATGATAAAATCCTCACTTTCAGAATGGAACCAATCGAAATATGCCAGAAGTTTACATTATCGTGGGTGATTGGTGGCAAACCTACCCGACACATATTAATGAGAGCAGTGTCAAGAAACAGCAGATTTTAGATAGAGATTTTTTGATTGAGATAGGTTGTGTGTATACGGTTCAATCGCTTCCTCTCTCCTTGATTACCCGTCTCGCCACGACACCCCACTAAAAAGAAAGAGAGTGCAAGATTTAATCACTGACTATGAGAAGTCGAAATTATTCGGACTTATCGAAACACTGTATTTGTAAAGAAACATTATATATATATGTATATATATATACATATATATATATATATATATATATATATATATATATATATATATTGGACTATGACTAAAAGAAACAAAAAGTGTGTTTTGTTTCTGTGAATTGAAGAGTCTTATCGTCATATGGCGATTTGTTGAGTTACTGCTTTTTATTTAGCGTTAGACCGACCTGCAGAGTGAACAGCATATTAACCCTTGACTCAAGAAGGACTAAGAAACACCCAGTCACGATTGAAATCTGCGACCATGAAAACGAATAAGACGAGGACCTTATGCGTGAGAAGGTCACAAGCTAGTTACTTCTTATTACGTATAACCACACCGAAAACTCTTGAAAACTAACCCCCTTGCATTAAGTAAACCGGCTAGAATTTTAAGATCCATCGCTTCACCTTACCCGTGACCTTTAGCACATACACTTACCCCGACTCCTCTCTCATCACTTTGTTCCTTATCTTTAATTGGCTACTAATGTTTAATAGCCCAATATCTTCTAAACGTGAGTTCCTAAGTACGTCCTTTTTCTTCGTTCGTTGCAATTATATTCCCAACGTTTCGGTATCTACTTATCTATAACCTAGTATTATTGTTAGAGGTATTTACAATATTATTTGGATTTTTGGGATACACAACTTAAACTCATGAACAACTACGTCATACCCAAGGACCAACGTATCTTCTCCCCGGATATGAGAAATTTGGAATCACAATCTACACCCTGAAATTAATTGTCGTTTAAAACCATTTTCCCCGTGCAAAAGTGATGTAATATACATTAATTATATTCTCGTTCCAGCTGTAATATTCTAAAAGATTTAAAAATGCCCATCACCAACCGCAACATATTTAATTGAATCACAATTTAAACAGGATGGAGACTGAATTTCTTACAGGGGAACTTATATTTATTTATTAATAATAACACATATTTCGACACTGGACCACAACTTTGGATAATATCTCTACTCCTCTGCATTTAAAACTTTCTCCTATTGTAAATGTTCCGTATTGTCGTATTTCTATTATATTTAATTTCATTTTTTAACTTGGCTCTTTCTATTTTTATGCATATTTTTATACCTATTTTATTCTCCCATATTCAATAAATTTGCATTTCCTAAAACGTTTTTATTTATTATTACTCTATGATTTTTGTATCTTTCATATTTCATCATCCCATACTCCTTTGTATTTATATCCCATTACTCTACCTTCTGTTTATCCTCTATCTTATTCACTTAATTTTTTTTCTATACTGTATCTCGAATAATTTACTCCATTAACCTTTATTATCTTATTATAGTATTATTTCTAATCATTTAAATAGTTATTATTTTCGATCTCCCTTTTAAAATATGTCGACATAGCACATTTCAAGTAAACCCCTACCATAGCTATAACCCATTAATATAATTAATTCAATAACCGTCTTCTTCTAATTCCCTCCACCAATACCCTCCCTGAGAGTGTAATCACGCATATTCGATACATATATTAAACCAACAAACCAAGCATGCTATACACCCACATTCATTATATAATAAAACTATATTCCTCCTATATTACAGAGATCACTTTAGAACTCCCATTCTCAAATTGTTTCATTATTGTATCCGTCACTGCACAAGTATTCCACTCTTTATGTAATTTTCGCTTGACCTCGCATCCCTATTATGTTAATTCGCATCTTCACTCCTCTTCTGATGGTAATCCTAAGGCCTCGAAATACCATAGTATAAAGAGTTCTTACTTACCTTATTTACTTCTTTAATTTATGTATCATTTTTGTTGAAAATATGAACACATCTCTATACATTAGTGTATACTTTTATATTGTGACTTTCTTATTTTCTTATAATATATATATATATATATATATATATATATATAATATAAAGCTTAATGTGTATGTGTGTGTGTGTGTGTCTGGTCATGAATAGACTCCTATATGGTTGATTATTTTTTAAAAACTAATTACATATAATGATAGAAGATATATCGAGACACAGGAATGGGTACGTTCGATCTGGCCGAACAGTGGTTAATTAAAATTGTGGAGTCTGCGTTCGCGCTTGGTTCACAAAGTATGGAAATTAAAAAAAAAAATTTAAAAGCAACGTTTACAAGTGTTTTTGATATAGATGCACATAAGAATACTTTGATAAGTACGTTTTTACTTAAATAGGGATGGTATAATAACATTGTGGGGTCTGCGTTCGCGCCTGGCCTCCATGGAATGGGAATTGGCACAAACTGTAATAAATACTTTTCATATCTATCTGCTTAAGTAGACTTAGATTATAATGTTTCAGTTTGAAGAAATATGGTATATTAAATTTGTAGTGTGTTCGTTAACACCTGACCTCCATTGAATGTAAATATGTCACAAATATTAACAAAGTTTTTTTAATATAACTCCACAGAATATTGTGATAAGTGTTTCAGTGTGAACAGGTATCGTATAATAAATCATGGGGTTTATCTATTTTATTTTTACTTTCATCACATTTTGCTTTGGTTTTGATACCCCCAAATTCAACCCAAATTTACAACCCCTCTTTACATAACCTATCATACTTTTATAAATCAGAGTCCATTTTCTGTAGGCTGTTTTTGAACCCGTCAACGACGGGTACTTTTGCTAGTATATATATATATATATATATATATATATATATATATATATATATATATATATATAAGGAAAGAAAAGCAAAACCGTAAAAATCAAAGAACAACATCAGTCAGCATGTACTAGCACGCATATATAAAGGAATGAAAACATTAAGAAAAATGTACAAATCCTCCAACCCTTTGAATTCATCATCAAAATGGTCAGCAAAATCGCTATTCTTCATTTTATTTTTTTACATTTTGAATATTTTACAAACATCATGAAGAGAACACTATAAAGAACGTCCGAAATCCGTTAAAAATATTATAAATGAATTTAAACAAGTATTACGATATAAATAATTAAAAATTAAATTAAAAAATGAAAAGAAATAGTATAAAAACATAACAATTGATGGTGACCCTATTTATGTAAATTCAGGAGCAGAATATTCTAATTTTTAACAATGTCTGTTGACTTGAACAGAAGATACATCATAGAACTGCATGAGAATGTCTCCGTTCACCAATAATATTAAACTCAGAAAAAAATTCCAAATGAACGAAATTTTTATAAAAATTATGATCGATCGTTACCTGGAAACTTTATCGATCAAAGGTTTAACAACAATAAAACCGTCCTCACAACTGAAGAACACCTTGAATCGTAAAAAAAAAACTTAGGCAGAAATCACGCGAAATCTGAAAAGATCCATGAGACGAACGGAAAATGGAAGCAAAAATGTCATCCCTTCAGCTCGAAAAGTGACAGCATCTGTCTGCACCCAAAATTGCTAAAAGAGCAGAAGTCGACTCTTGTGAAACCTTATTTAAGAGAACACGCTCAATCACAAGTTCCAGGATGAAAATATATTCTCACTGTAAATGTCCCATAGTTATTAACATGTTGCGCGAAGTCGTTAGGAAATACCTGATAAAGCAGGAATAGTTTTTAGAATGCAGAAACCACCAGCAGTGATGGTCTGTGTCATTATGTCTGAGATGGGGAAATGTCCACTTGTTTTTCTCCGACAAGCCACCCAACTCATGTAATACAGCAGCGGTGTAGAGAAAACTGCACATCCCGAACAACCAAAGTAGAATGGCATAGCTCATCACTTCATCTTAACGCCTTTCAATATTAATTGTAGTCAAACTGTATTCCCCGTACAAAAAATTGAAGCTGTTAAGATAAAATTGAACAAATTCTGGGAGAAAATACTCTTAGATATTGGAGTATTTCCCGAAAAGACTTTTAGATAATCATTATACCATATTGCTTCTCTCCCACATGCATTCTGCACCAAGTCGGTTATTAATAAGATAATCGCATGTCAACCTGGTAATCGATGGTTCCCTGCTTTCTTTTCAAAATCAACTCTCTCACTCTTATGCTTTCTGCAATATTACTTGTATTACCACATTCATAATGTGTTTCTTTATATATCCTATTAAAATATATTTAATTTACTTTCAGCCTATATATGTATTCTTCTTTACTTAACCCTTTGTTTCATTTATATTCTACCTATACGATGCATTAGATTTGTCTTTATAAAACATATCGCCAGACTATATATCTGTAAAAAAAACGGTTTATATTGTTTTAAATATTTGGCGTGTATCAAATCAAAAATGTACCAAAACAAGATGCTTTTCAATGTCAACGAATGTAGCACAGCTATACTTTTTAAGAAATTTTAACGCTTAATTCTGGATTTATGTAAACGCAACGATTAGAAAATCAAACAAACTACTACGTTATAGCGGAGGGAAAATGTCACATTAAAATGTCATGCGTTTGCAAAGTCAGGCTTGTTTCTTTCGCTATTCTAATTTAATAATTTCACGTGGACAGAATACTGCAAAAATATTTCTGGATTCGGTTATGTCTTATGGCTTGAAGCGTTTCACATTTCCATGATGTTAACGTAACAGACGCACATATATCTACATATATAATAATTATCTCTGCAAATCCCGGGTAAAATAAAAATGCTCGCATATTCTTACAAAACAATGTCGCCAGCAGTTTAATAGCATCGAATTATTCATGAGCTCAAAACAAATAACATGACAATAAAAAACACAGATCAATATTATTTAAAAAACAGAATCACATAAAAAAGAAGAGATAAGATAAATGGTGTACGTTAACACACGTATGTTCGAGTAATTTATAAGCGTTCTACCGACGGCGTTGATTACGTATCATATTTTATTAATTTCTATCTATTTTTTTAGATTTATACAAAGTACGAATAAAATATTTTGGAAATTGATGCTTTTTTATGTGATCAAAATAAGTCATAGCAAACAATTGTCTAAACAGTTTCAGAAAAACTAAAAATGACTGGCATATACACGTAACCAATATTTGTAACATATAAGAAATATTTGATTTGAAGATTTGAAAAGTTGCTTTAACGAGGGAAGGAGTTCTCACACAGCATTTTTGTTATTTAAAAATACTTAGAATTTTGTATTGTTTCACTATTTTAAGTTTAAGACAAGTAAACATTTTAAAAGTTATTCAATGCTGAATGTTTTCTTATCACTAAATCATGAGTTACGTATAATCTAATACTATTACGGGCCAACTCATCCTAGTATACTATCTATTTGTCGTGTTAGCTAAAATGGTAGCGATTGTGGTTGGAGTGCTAATTGTTTTAGTTTCGATTTACTTGATGACACGCAGGCCATTTAAAAAAATGACGTTATTACTTGATTTTTGGTAAAATATAATATTCATTAAAAAGTCAGCTATGTAATGATAGATCAGAATTCTGCATGAATTAAAATATGTAAAGCGAATTTTATTACCGGCAAGTATATATATGCACACGCACACGCATACACGCGCAATAACGTTTATATATATATATATATATATATATATATATATATATATATATATATATATATATATATATATATATATATATACACCGATGAAGACTGAAGGATCGGTCGAAAATATGTACTTATAAAAAAAAAAATTTTTTTTTTTCATAATATTATTTTGTATTCCTGCACGTCACCAATTGAACACGAATAAAGAAAAGTTATAAGCTTTTATACTTTTCGTATTCTTTTTCATACATTTCAATTCATATATATATATATATATATATATATATATATATATATATATATATATATATATATATGCGTATACACACATATATACACACACCTATATATATATATATCTGTGTGTATATTTATGTGTGTATATGTATTTGTATTTACAAAGCATATCACCACTTAGACGTAAGGGACTACTATTTGCCGCCATGTCTAGGAAAGATTAACAAGATGTTTGTTTATGTTAGATTATAACTTCTGCATATCGGTACAGCAAGGGCAGCAGTCAGCAGCAAGGGAATTCCAAAATCCAGCTGTTCGGGGGAAGAAACTATTAGAATAGAAAGCTTTCTGACATTTAGGGACAGCAATAGTGAAGAGGTGAGATCTTTTGCTAAACGGGCTTGTCGGGAATATGTACTTCGAGGGGGTACTCGTAAAACGAGTGCATCAAAACACATTACATTAAAATAGTTATAAAACTGGCACAGTTATGCAATACTGCAGCGAGGAGACAGAGGCTGGGGCTTAGTTGATAAAGTGGGACCAATCAGATTGACAAATCATTTTTGGACTTTATCTATCTATCTATCAATATATATATATATATATATATATATATATATAAATATATACATATATATACATATATATACATATATATATATATAAATTACAATAAGTTTAGCAAGGTAATCAAAATGGTAAACTTAAAATATATTATAAATATTAAAGAGTTAATATTTACAAGTAAAGTAATTATATATATATATATATATATATACATATATATATATACACCTTACGCCAAAGACATTGACACTTATTCCTGATTAACCCCCCCCTTTAATAATGCCACCTATCAAATCTCCAATACTAACTATTACTACGATACTATCCCACTGATTAGTGTACACACAATAACCCTTATCCCCGAGTGTCCTCTGGGCCTTGATAAGTGGTGAACTCCATGCAAAAAATGACGTAATGATTAACTGCGAATAAAGAGGCATATAAATATAGCGTCATATATTATGAGATTTTCTGTGAAATATTTAATGACGTTTTCTTAAAATTTCTGCATTCATGAACTCTGATTACCAAGTTGCATGTATGATATTCCACAGACTAGAATTTTTATTTAACAAAAGCGATTAAATATCTAACGTGAACAGGTCGGCTTTAACTGATTGTCGGCAGTTCAAGTGTATTCCCGTTAAGGTGTTGACTACAGCAGACATTTCGCCGAAGCACATTCAATTACAGGAGTTTAATGTGCGTTTACTATAAGAAAAGGGCATCAACAACAATTTATAAAATATAAAAAAAAAGTTTCGTCCTTAAAACCTATGTTAACGCTTTTTAAATATAACTTAGTAAAGGAATTAGAGAAGCTACGTATTAGATAAATACAATAATAGCATTATATAAAAATAGTAATATTAAAATAATAAAATAAAATGTAATTAATTTATTTGTAAAACGTTACGATTTTTAAATCATTTTAATTTAGACCAGTCTAGAATTACAATATGACACAAGATTGCTGACGGGACAAACACACAATGTTGAATGTTCTATAATTATTTTATTCTATTTTTTTTTCTTATTTCTGTAAATTTATTGCTATGCATCTTTGTTTCTAAGATAATAATATCATTACTTCTTTTTTAGAAGTATATTCACGACCGCATTCGGTGTTGACATAATAGCCGATTGTTTCTACATAACGAGAGAGATACGCAACATTATAACATGATAAAGAAGCTATTTTGCATAAAAATAAAAAATATTTAGATGTTTAGTGCAGCTATACTGTTATATATATATATATGTATATATGTGTGTGTATTTATATGTATATATATGTTTATATGTATATATGTTTATATGTATACATATGCATGTATATGCATGTGTACATATACATGCATATATAGCTATTATATATATATATATTGTATGTATATATATGTATATATATATATATATAGAGAGAGAGAGAGAAAGATAGAGAAAGAGAGAGCATGTCTGACGCATCCTAAGTTGATAAACCGCGGAATAATATGTGTAGCTTAATTGCCATATATTTTTTATAACTTACTACCTAGTTCTACCTATGTATTGAGCACTGTTGAAGTAAATATTTAAACTTAACGCATAAAAGTATACGTTCGTATATTATTTTTGTGATTAAATAGTCATAATATATATACATATAAATATATATATATATGTATATATATATATATATATATATATATTGTTTTATGGCATATCAACCATTTTCAGTTATTTAATGCCGAATCCAGTAATTCGGAAGAATTTTTTAATAGAGTACATTTGTTTTTTTTTTCAAGTCGGTTTCTATTTAACCCATAGTTGGGACCCTAACAGGTACAACCAGTTCGGCTCAGAGTGGACCTGGGAGCAATGCACATTAAAGGGTTGCTTCACCCTTCCCAAAGCCCGCAAGTTCGGGCTTCACCATCGGATATAGTTTAAGGTTAGGGACGGAAAGAAATCGAAATAAAATTTGTGATGGTTTATATACGAGTTTTTATAATATATTCCAGCCTTTATGGCAATCATAATAGAAGACACTGTTCTTTGTCCTTGATATCAAACGAGAAATAGTCAGAACTCAAAATAGAAACAAAAATATTTATCCATTAAATAATGAGAATCATAAAAAAATATCAATATTATAAGGCGACACGCATTAAACATTATGCTCATAATGTCCAAGAAAACTGGTGGTAGTTTGTTTTTATAATCGCAGAACAAAATATTTAAAGATAAACTACCATAGGATAAAATTAAAAACCATAAGAACTTATGTATCATTACGCCAAACTGTAACCATCACTATTATATCCATCTAAAACAAGCATGTTCAACTCAATCTATATGATATGGTTGAATTGTACTTGACTTACCGCCATGAAAAAGGCGTGTTTGGTTTGTATAATTAATCTTAGATGATCTGGCGATATAATGTTAAAATGACTGTGTAATGTGATAACGTTGAAATAAGTATATTATAAGCTGGGGCAATTCTAATAAAAAAATATTTGAATATATCCAAATTTGGTTCTGTAAACGCGGATTTTCATTAAGTTTCATGTCATTAATATTCAATATCGTGATTCAAAAATAGTGACTACTCATTAAAAAGTTATGATCATCGTAAGTGCCATAAAAATAAAGACTTCTCTTAATAAGATAAAGGAAAACTTAGATTTACTTCAGTTATAATAATTAAAAAAACATATCTCAAAATATTATTATACAAGAGACGCCAATCACGGCTAAATTTCCAGCGTGTCAACGTGTTATATTTTCAGTTGTAAACATTCTTTTATATGAAAATTTAATGTATGTCTAGACGGCGGATGTATTGTAGTATTTATTTTTAGATAAGTGTAGTTTTACAGACAAGTGATAACCTACTATTCATTTCACTTATAGGATTAATCTGTATATAAATATTTGGATTGCAGTAATTCCCGTCTGGACAAAAGTATATTACGTTTGCTACAACAGATGCCGCATGCAAATTTATTATGTCAAGACTATTAGCCACTATCTTATGTAACGTAAGAACGCAATTTTAAACACACTTAGTTGTTATGAGAAACTCCTACATTCATTCTAGGCGCAACATTAGTACAATCGAAACCATCGTTAGAAGAAAGAGTTCTTATTTTTCCCTCTAAATAGCAAGTCCTCCTATCGGCTCCAGTCATCACCGGACGAATTGTACATTTAAAGCAGATATGGGTTATACCCTTCATAACTGGATCATAAACTCAGAGACATAACAGAATATTTCCTTTTTTAAATTACAAAATGATAATATCTCCCCAGACATAGACCGCCCGATCTGATTGGGGCAGCCTAGACCATTCCGATATTCCGGATAGCAGTATTTGTATGCTAAACGGACGCTAATATACCAGTCAAATATGGCCAAGCAATGGTACCTATTTTGCCATCAGCATAAATTGCTGCGTTCATTTTCTTAATTTTTACGGCGTGAGTTTGCATTTCCTATCTATCTTTCTTAAGCTCTTCCTACCTCTCTCTGTATATATATATATATATATATATATATATATATATATATATATATATATACATGTAACGGGAACCATGTCCCGGGCCTGCGTCGTCTAGTGGTGGACCCCCCCAGCGTGACCAGACTCGCACTGGTCACTGGAAAACATACCTCCGCTGCTCAAGGCACGTTAAACGTGCATGGCCCCAAGTCCGTGTGGCAACATTGTCCTCTTCGGCCGTCACTCTGGTTTTATGTCTGTGTCTTCGTCGTCTGGCGTCAGGGCATACCTGAAATAAACTGCATCTTCACTTATGCCGGCAATCGAAAAACAAAGAAAAAACTCTGAGGTAATTTTCGTTTAAACCAAATAAAATAATTATTTGCAATCATTCTACATTTGTTTAAAGTCATGTTTTCGTTATCCGCGCTTTGTGATGCAGGTTGTATATTTGAGATTTCAGGTTAATTCTCTAGCTAAGAACAATATCTTTTTAAGTTAGTCCTTATTGAGATTCCTGCCCCTGCCTCTCACCCCAGGCGGGGCGAGAGCCGATGTGTACGCTTCGCTCGCTAGCAAAAGACTGCCAAAACCCTTCCATCTCTTTTCGAGTAGGCAAGCGTTGTTTATGTAAAGCATCTTCCCTCCTTTTCTCCATTATCTTCTATTCCCCCCTCTTTCTTCTCTTGTGAATTTCTTTATCTATCCCCCTATTTTCGTATTCTTTTCCTTTTCTCTATTGTTTTGTGAACATATCTGTCAAACTAGCTTGGTGGTCTCCGAGTTAAAACACCCCGGGTCCCCGACTCCGAGCAGACATTTGGAACCCAAATTCTCGAGACTGTCCGAATCAATTACGTAAGTTAAAACTCATTCTCACCAGATCCAACTAGAAAAATAATCTCTTTGTTCGAAATTCCCATTTTCAGACTTATCTCTTTTTTCCGCCATTAAAACAGATACCATTTCTCCCGAAAGGCTCATAAACGCCTGTCTTAATCTTTGACACAGTATCAGCACGCCCCCCCTTACCATAAGCATTCTTATCTTCACCTAGCTGAACGGGACACCCGGCATCGTCCGGTGTCCCGTCACATACACACACACACACACCCACACACACACACACACACACACACACACACACACACACATATATATATATATATATATTCTTCTCAAATATTTTTCTCGCTCTCTTTCTTGCTCTCGCTCTCGCTTTCTTTTTATATTTCGATACCGAATGGAAAAAAAATCACGTCGATGCAGAAGAAAAAATAAGGCTTTGTATATTTGCACCATTAACTAATTATAATTTCTCAAACATAGTTACAATTTTATATGTATCTTATTTAAATTTACCGTTATTGAACCTGCGCAATCTTTACGACCGTATCGAATTAAACATAATTTTTTCGGCAATATCACTTACAAGAGTATAAACATTGCGCACACGTTAACTTTTTTATGGACTGGAATAAATTTGTGCGTTATGTCCACCACCATAGTTTTCATTAGAATAACGACGTTTATACATTTTCAAGTATGCTGTGTAAGAAAATATCATTCAAAGTTTGTGGAAACTTATAGAAATATACAGACCTGCATGATGAACTATAATTCACTGGATGCTACGCTTTTATGCAGACACTATCTACTTCTCTTCTTCTTACACTGGTCCCCTTTTTTACATTTGCAGGTAGGTATGCTGAAAACCATTCTCAAGGTTAAATTTAGGGGTATTATTTTTCCACCGCATCCAGTAAAAAGGGGGTTGTCTACTGCGAAACTGTTTTTACATGGTGGTGTTGCGGGTGTATATTCCGAACGGCGTTCTTAGAATGGGGAGGTTGATGGTGTCTATTCCGAAAGCCGTTCCAAACATGGGAGGGCTCAGTTATCTATTTCAAACGCTTTTCTTTATATTACAATACTTGAAGAAGTGAAGTGAAGTGAAAAAATCGTAATTGTTTTGTTTACACGTCAAGAGGTTACGAAATAAAACTGGAATTTACTATTGATAAAATAATAAAAATAGAAGAGGAGGAATTGAACAACAAATTAAACAACTAGGACTTCTACCATTGGTTTCGATCACTCTGAACAGTTCAAATACAGTGAGAATCCTGAACCTCTAAAACTTCTGCTTTACGTTCCATTATTATTTTAATAGACAATTTCCCGTAATTCTATTAATTCATACTGATTTATGCATCCTTAATTGCTTTCTTTTTAATTCAAACAGCAGTTGCAAGTTATCGCGCCGAACCAGCACAAATTGCCAGTGAAAGTCAAATTATTCTATTTCGGCCACGACCGCCAGAGTCCCCAAATGTTCAGAGATGGCAGTGTCCACCAACAACAATCGTAGTTTACGTTTTGCGAAAGGGGACAGGCTTCCAGCGGGCAACGCCGGTTAACGGGTTGTGCTAATAATAAATATATTGATAATAGGACATTACCCAAATAAATAAAAAAGTGAATAATAGACAAAAAGTTGTAATAATAAAATTTGTGTGCATTGTATACTAAAATAATGCATAGAAAAGAGGGTTTAGAAAGTTATTGGATTTACCGAAGAAAGCTAGAATAACAAAAAGTTCCATGTATAAATTTCCATTGGTTATTTAGTGTATAAAATATAATTAGATAAAAGCGCGTTACATGAAAACATTTTCGATAAATCTAAATACTATGAAGAGATAAACTTTACGTTAGGTTAACAGTACATACGAAAAAATCGAAATACAAAAAGTATATATAACATGAAATAAACTTTTTTTTACACGGTGGTCACCACTTATCAGGCCCAGATGCCACTAATGGATAAGGGTTATTGCAAGTACAGTACGTAAGTGTGGAGATTTGAGGAAGTGTTTAATTAAGGGGTGGTTCATTAGGAATTTGTTAACGTTGGACTTGAAGACATCCAAGTTGTAGTCCGGTGGGAAGCAGACAGACGGAACAGAGTTCCACAAGCGTGCAGTTCTAAGAAAGAAGCTTTGTTCATGGAATCCACGTTTTGATTTAGGCACAGATAAAGAGTGGGGGAAATTTTTCACAGTGGATTCAGCTAAACGGGTGTTTTTCGTGAAAGATTGGCGAGGGGGACCAGAGATTGGAGTTCAGACGAGCACTTGCCATGGAAATAACGATAAAACAAGGATAGGCTTGCAACGTCTCTTCTGTGGGAGAGAATTTGCAGGGAAGAGAAAAGGGCATCCCCCACTAAGCCACGAAGTCTATTTTGTACTCTGTCAAGGCAGGATAGGCTATTTTACAGCTCCTGCCCAGATATTTAAAAATAAATATTCCGAACAAGCTCGTGTAAAACATGGTTTCTTATTGGTTTGACACACACACGGATGTGTCAAAAAACAAAACAAACAAAAGGAGGAAAAATCAGTTGAATCCTTGTTTTGAAAAGAGGCCGGTATTTGTTATAGAAATATTAAGTAATAAAAACATGATATGGCCATGAGTCTGATTGGATTGCAAAACTGGACTAAGCACTGCGCGCATAAATGTAACGGGTTACACGAATACCTTGCATTAACTCTCAATAACTTACGTGCAGTAAACATGGAAGACTCGTAATTTCCAGAATATGTGTTTATTACTTAAACTTTACTGCTACCGTTACTTATTCCAGCTCTTTCACGTGCATGCTACACCAAAGCGTTTTCTAATAGAAACTCACGTGTCGGTTTCTTACTCGTGTTTGGTAATCCTTGACCCGAGACTTTCTTTTAAAAATCTACCCTCCTGCTCGTACGCTTGGTGTTATTTCATTTGTATTACAACATTCATACATTTGTATTTTTTTAAACTATATCTTGCAAAAACACTGATTAAAGTTTCAGCTAATAGATGCATTCTTATATTATCTGATGTATTCCCATAAATGTCTGTTTTTCCTGTGTCTCATTTAATGCTATTTTAATTGTGGTTTCACTTTTAGTCTACCTATATACTGTGTTGGATTCTTATTCTTTAAATATATAACATGCTCTTATATGTGTAGCCAACGGGTTATATTTTTTTTAATATCTGTCGTGTAATAAATCAAAATTTGACACGTACAAAACAAAATACTCGGAAATGTCAACGAATTTAACATCGACATGTATACAAGAAATTGCAACACGAATTCTAGATTTATGCAAACGCAATGAAAAGCAAAACGATGACACTCCTACGTTTCACTGGTAAAAAAAATCCCTGTTAAAAATGTAATACGTGTGTAAATTCATCCTTGTTTCTTTTTTAATTCTAATTTCATAAATTTCTCAAGGGAGACAACGCTGCAATTTGTTTTTTATCAAGATACGGTTATCTCTCATGTCTTAAGGCTTTTAATATTTTCAATTTTCTCATATGAGAGATGCACATATCTACATATATGTGGAGAAAATAACCTCTTCAAATCTAGGGTAAAAAACAAACAAACAGAACTTCTATTATATTTTGCAACACACATACGCCAGCAGTTTAATAGCGCCGAAATATTCATAGAGTTAAAACAAATATATAAAGATTAAATATTACACGGAATAAAATTATTTAAGGAAGGAAATATACAGGAACAGGCCAGGCATGGAACAAATCGAATATGTTTACATTTATAATATACTCATAGCACTTAGTTTATATGCTACCTATAAACCGCAGAGATAACGTCTCCTGTTATGTAAAATTGCGATATTTAACTTGTTCAAGAATCATATAAAGTATGAATAAAATATATTTTTTTAATTTCGCTTTTTAAGATGTGCATTAAAACGGAATAATCCGTGCAAAACTGAAAATGGCTGCCATATACATAAAACAGACATTTAAACATTTCAGAAATATTTCCCTTAAATAATTTGGTTTTTAATTTGGCGCGGGGGATTTACTAATCGTGTGACGAGGGATTGTTTATCTTTTCTAATTTTGCTAAATTATTATCTTCCAATTATTTGCGTTTACGGTAAGTCAAATTTTTTAGGTATTATATAATGTTGAACGAATGCATGACATTATATATGAGGGGTTACATATAACTAGCTATATTATATTTATAGCTTGATGAAAAATAAGAGGTCAAACTAATTCCAATAATTCTCGTACCCGGTTAAAAACAGCGTTAATAATGTAGAAACTGTTAATAGGGAACTAGGTAATACTTAGTTGTGCCTGATAGTTAAAGAATCTGGATGTGTAAATTTCTATTTTAACCTAGCTAGACGCTATTTACTACATAGAAAACACTTGTTAGAATTTGTGGAAAATAACACGCTTGTAATTATTCGCATGAGATGGTAAGTAACAGCGATGGATCTAATTATTCTTTTTTATTAACAAGAACCAGAATAATATTTCTGCTGTAATCTTGCTGTGACGGTACAAAATATAAAACAGTGATTCGTAGTATTTGAATTCATACGACTACTGTTTTCATTTTGAGTGTGTTTTTCAAAGCTTTTCGGTCGATGTAACCTCCGTTGTTCTGCAGGTATATCTTGGCGAACTCGGAAATGTCTCTGTCAAGCACAAAAATTTGATGGAATTTCAGGTAGAACCCTTTCTTTTCTTCACGGAGGGATCATGCTCTCGTTACGTAAGCCATGATTGGTAAGAACTCCTAAGAAACTCGCAATTGTATTCTTTCGGTCGCCCACACTTACGATTGAACCTTCATCCTTAAATAGATAAATATACACGCAGTAAGCATAAACAGTAATATATATATATATATGTATATATATATATATATATATATAAGTTAATATATAGTAATAATTTATTATCTATATATAAAAGCGAAAATGTGGGTATGTATGTATGTATGTTTGTATGTATGTATGTGCGTTTGTGTGTCCGCTAAAAACTTTCGACAGACAGAGTAAAAGTTCACAAACTTGGTATCATATTGACGCTCCATCCTTCGCCCGAAAAATATCGAAAAATTGGCCAAAACCATTAATTATTTCCCCCTGAAATCGACAATTTTGTACAGGGGCGTCTACAAAAACCGTCCTCTCATGACGACGACCGATTCTACGCATGCGTCCGATGACATCATGATCTGATTTAGTTTAAATAGTTGAAGAACTGACTAAATTTCAAGCACGTCGTGTTAGCTCAGTTTGTTAGAGCGTTGGTCATTATCTGAACGTTTTGGGTTCGAATCATTGTGTGAGATGCCTTCTTTTTTTCGATTTTTTAAATTTAAATATTGAACCAGTGTTATTTAAGCAATTTTTCACGTAACGGTCGTTTTTCTGTTTTTGTGTTTACTTCGCTTATTCTTAGGTTTTCATTAACACTCCCACCGATCAAACACCCCCAAAAACACCCGGGTGCCTATCGATTTTTTTAAATTTTAATATCGAGACAGGCTTATTTAAGCCATTTTTCACGTGTTTTTTTTGGGGGGGGTAGTTTTAAAGTTCGATTTTCTGTTTTTTGTTTTGTTTTTTCGATTTTTACATTTACCATCGGTAGTTTGCCTTACGTTAGTTTTTTTTTTTTTTGTTTTTTTTTTCGATCTTTTGATTACCCCCCGGGTAGCCCCCCCCCGCTTAAGTTTTAACGTTCGTTTTTATGTTTTCTTTTTTTACTTCGCTTATTCTTAGGTTTTCATTAACAACCACACACACCTACAAACACGCTGGCAACGCCGGGTACACCCCGCTAGCCTATAGTATAAACCCCACCTGTCTGTTTAAATGCGTGTACGTATGTATTTTTGTCCTCCTAAAACTTTCGACAGAAGCATCGAATTTTCACAACATTAGTGTCGCTTTAAAGCCTGATCCTTCGGACGACGAATAGCGAGAATTTGGCTTAAATCATAAATTCTTTCACCCTGAACTGGGAACTTTTCTACACGGGGGGTCGTTTTTTTTTTTTGCCGATATTTTCGAAAATCATCGATTATTTTCGATTGACTCGCCTTAATTAAAACCTCTGCTACGGCAAAGATGTCACGTCCTTTTACGTTCTGTTCCTCTTTCGCGGTACGGTTCGAGCCTGCCAGCCAAGTACCACTACTAAACACACACCTACAAACACCCTGGAAGCGCAGGACACCCAGGGTAGTTAGGAATAAATAGTGATATTTACAAGTAGAAAAAAACAGACTTAAGACTATTAAAATTCGTACTAGTATTGTTCGCAAGAACCCGTGGCGCAGTGGTTTGACTACTTGTAGAATCAATTGTAAAATTTCATATTCTCCTACAGGGTGGAAAGTTCAATATTCAGTGTGCGAATTACTTAAGACCTCTATCAAGCTACGGCTGAAAGTAAAAGAGGATGCAATCCCGATAATTTTTGTCGCACTGTTTAATAGTAACTCTCTTATTGTGTCTGGGTAAGTTCATTTATTACAGAAATATGTTAATCGACTGGCGCCAGAACACTTTTACCGCAACAAAAATTATCATTGCGTTATATTCGCTGCGGCCGATCGGTCAATGTTCCTTTTTAAGTTTGTATAATTTCTGAATAAGCTTATGTCACTAGTCCATGATATATACACACTGGCAGCAAATAAAACACAACACAGCTTATCTATATATTTTGCTTACTCCACACTGATAACATTTTTTCGATTTAGTTATGACGGGTGTTGAAATCAGGCATGGCGTGTGGCGGGAGTTTAAAAGCTGATGTTTGGTAGTGAAGAAAATTTGTTAGTTTTTCCTCATTCCTTGAACGACTGTTGCTCGCTTTCTGTTGTGTAAATTTATATAAACATTCTTACACCGTGGAATGTTTAATATTTCACATTGTTTATTGCTCTAATCATTTCACCTATATTTCCGGCCAAATCATGCATTTTAATAGACCATGGTGCAAAGCCTCGCATTCCTTACATGGAATTGATCAATGGGTGAGCAACCCATTGAATACTTCTCTTGTTAAATCACCACCCCTTTTAACTAATGCCAAATAACGTGTTCTATAACCGTACTTATCGTTTGAAAAAAACCCAACAAATCTTAATTTACAAGCGATAAACATAAACAGTAAAAGTTATCAATGAGTTTGTAGCGGAACGGTTAACGCGCTAGACTGTGATACACATGGTCTGGAGTTCGAATACTAGAAACAGTCAAGCTACGCTAACGAGAGGTAGTTAACTTGAAACACGCGTGCACGTAGATTAGTAAATAAAAAATGAACTCCGAGGCGGAGCCACTATTCAATCGTATTTATCGTTTGAAAAAAACAACAACAACAACAACAAAATCTCTCTCTCTCTCTCTCTCTCTATATATATATATATATATATATATATATATATATAGTCATCCACATACAGTAGTGTTTCGCTGTTTCACATCTCATCAGTTCGGCTAGACAAGCAACTGCCTCAAGCCAGGATCGACACCCCACCACCCAAATTACAGTCAAGGCTTCTCACCATTATGCTATGCGGTTAATGCTGTGTGGGTAATCAATTAACGATGTTTTGACATCGCCCAAAGGCACCCGCTCGATTTGTTTACACAAAGCTTACTTAATACTAAGCTGTTTTTGTGGATTACATTTAAAATTATTATTAAATGAACCAAAGCCTTGAGTGTGAAAAATCCATGTTTCTTATGATTTTATGCATATTAGATAACAAAAAAATCATGCAGCTTACTATTACGTTATATAACTACAAATAGCTCATCAATCAGAATATTTTTTTCATATACTGCTTGCCATCCACCAATGACGATCATCGTAGCGTGAGTCGAAAATGCATTATGGTTGCTTCCAGAGAAGGAGAAATGTTCGTAAACACAGACAAAAACGAATGCGTTATGTGAATATGTCCGACTAAGAGATTGAATGTTATGTTGTTTGCAGCGAGGACATGGACGCGCTTCCTAGAATATGTTTAACAATGACGAGTTTTAGACGGCGCACAACGAGAAATTGCAAAAAACTTCGACTTAATTTGTGATTAAAATATCATACCACTTCGTATTGTGTTTCACTAAAACTGTTGTACAAGTTTCACGAATTATCAAAAAATTGAAAAAATTAAGAAAAACTAGAAAATATATTGAGGATATTTTTGAAGGTAAGTTTTATTTTTTAATAATGTAGAATTTAGTTGATAGACATTTTGCGGTAGTTAATATTTTCCCATACTTTCTCCCGAAAATTTAGATGTTACTCTCTTAGACGATTATGTGGGAATTGTAGTAGAAAAATGAATCTAGAGTGAACTTTCCTTTGTAAATTTACCGCAAAATCGTCATCCATTTCGTGGAAGCTGTGTTAATACTTTTTGACTACTAACCTTAAGTCTGAGTGTCAGGATTGTAAAATGACACGTAATCGTATAACACTTATCATCTCCCCAAATAAATAGCGCACATAATTTATCTCCCATATAAACAAATGGTCAGTTCTTATAAAACAGCACAGAACTAAATTCGGAAATAATGTAAAAAGTTTTTTTTTTCTTTCCTCTGATTAATTATTCTGATTACTCACTTTAAAATGTCGCTTAAAAACGTACAATATAACTTTTTTTGGATGAGGATGTGCATCTACATAATAACCTTTTGGTTTCAAACAACTTATTATGACTTATAGCTTATGAATTACGAATTTGGATAAAATGAAGCTCACCGAAAATATGCACTCTGAATCGGAACAAAAATAAAAAAAATACTTCAGTTTAGAAAGATGTCTCCACTGACCATTGACAAAAACGATGATCTGTATTTTCAGAACAGATACAACACTTTGTTTTAAGTCACAAAGTTTTTAATATTTGACAATTTTCATAATTTAAATGCTTCTAAGTAATCTATGTTTCATTATTTTGTTTTAATCAGCAAAATTTAATTTTGTTAATGAGAAAGTATAGATACAAGTGTCTATGGTAACAATTTTTCACTTTCAGCCCTTCCGAAACAAAACGGATGATCTACTTATTCCATTAAGCTTTATTATCGAGTGCGTTTTAGCCTTGAAATGTTGTTACTCACCGGTAAAATAAAATGCATTGCATATGAATTTACATGTTAAATTTATTAATAAACAAAATGCATGATTTTGTAAACATTCCTTCGTTCGAATAATAATTGTTTACCAGACAATTTAATTGTAGCATGTTAACATCCATTTTTCCACAGAAGTTTTACTTCAATTTCTTAAACTATACAAAAATAATTTGAACTTTTGCATATCATTTGTTACTTTAAAAGCTCATTAAACCAATGAAGATTTTTGTTTTATATGTGCTCTATCAAAACAATTAGCAGGGCAACAACTATCGAAACAGATAAACGTATAGGGGAAAACACGGGGTTTTCCTCCCAATTTTTACCGAGAATATTTTTCCAAATGTTTTTATACTCTACCAAAAAGTTAGAACTATACTGTGCAAAGGATCTGGTAAAATTGACAGGCAAAAGCTTTCAAGATGTTCTTCTCATTTAAAACGAGCAACAGAAGAAAAAATAAAAACGAAACACTCCTCATGCACATAAATGATTGTGTGACAGTCGACACGAAATACCATAACTCCTGCTGGCGAGATATTACTTGATACTTGATTCAACCAACCAAAACTGAACATACAGAAACTACTTCATTCAGTAAAGCATTTTAGGTATTTGCCAAGTTAGTTCAATAGTAAATTATTAAAAAACTAGAAAATCATGAGACTCAAAAATGCGAAAGACTCGTTTGCCAAACAGATTAAAGGAACGCATTGTGGGAATGAAATTCCCAAACTAATTCGATTGTTGCCCTTTAATTCAGAAGAGCGACCTAGCAACGTCACTTCCTATTCCCCATATTTCTTTCTCTTTTCCGCTGAACGCTCGACCAGTCAAGATGTGACAGAAATCTCTCCTGGCGGGGTCTCGGCCACACAGGCAGCTTCACTGACTAACTCGTCAGCATATTATCAACCGCAAGTAACGTTACTCATCTCTCAACAAACTCTTATTCTTTCTATCGCTTCCTCATGTATATTTATGTAAATAAATTGCATTTCTTTCGCTGATATATAACGGTATGTTTTCGTTCTCATTATGCGATCTTTTGCTTTTTCAATCCTTCCACCATGTACCATTCAATTCATACCATCCACCATACACCAGGACGACGGGATTGTCTATCAGGAAAGCAGACATCTTGTTCCAATCCTCAACAGCGTATATAAAATCGGATATTTAAAAGAAAGGTTAATTATAAAAATCTCCTAAACTATACGTGTTCACTCCTAAAATAAGATCACAAGGGAGCATGGCTTATGTAAATGATATTAGAGTGTTTCTCTTGTAGAAGAACAAGTACTCTATGAGGAAACATATACCACAGCTCCAAGTGAAAAGGACTAATTAGAAAATGACACAAACTTGCAATCAAAACAAGAGCAAGTCATGTACACACAGATTCAAATCCTCTATCTAACTTGTACATAACTGCTATGGATCTGAGAAACATTTTAAGCCAAGTGAAAACTTCGTTGATTATGGTCAGCAACAGCAGACAGACTAAATTTAGAAGTTTAAAATACGGTACATTATATTTTATTCAATTTATTGGATGGATAGGTGTGCCATCAGAAGATATAACTTTGGAAGCAGACTGAAATCCCCTGGCAGAATTGGTTTTGATTGGTAAAATAAAATAAAATCTTCAAGAATTATTATCATATACCTTGTGTCCATTACCATTGTCCCTTACAAACCACAATGATCGCTGGTTAAAAATAAGAACGAAAACATTTTTCATGCTTTCGAAAATCATGCAAACAAACCATAGATAGAGAATCCTATAGTAGGTAACATATATATATATATATATATATATATATATATATATATATATATATATATATATTGGGTGGAATGTCTATTATAGAATAATTAAATATAAATAAATTACAAAGAAATGAAACGTTTTTTAATATTGCACTTTGCATTTTGAATGGTTAAGTGAATAAGGCTAAATCGAATCATTCTGAATAAATTCACTTTGTTACCGACACATGCCAGCAGATTTCTATCAAAAATATTGAGAGAAACAGAATATATGTTACTTGTAGCTCCTAGATAAGAATTCATGGTAAGCCCCTTCTTCAGCAATGGAAGAATGTTGGTTAACATTGCGAAAATAAAGAATCTTTAATAGAATTCCTGGATGAAATATGATCTATTGTTTCCAAATGTGAGCCAAGCAAAGTAAAGTTATTCTTCGTACATAATAGGACAGGTTATTTATTCTCATCTGATAAAAAGACAGGTGGCATGGTCAAGCTCAAAGAGACAACAATTGTTAGCTCACAAGAAGAAGTCGATACACAGATTATTTGCATGACTCCTATGGAGCCACTACTTGTACGGATGTTATTATTTATTTATTTTTACATGAAGCTCACCACTTATCAAGGCCCAGAACCTACTCAGGGATAAGGATTATTGCGTGTACAGTAATCAATGTGATAGTGTTGTAGTATTCGTTAGTATCGGAGGTTTAATAAAGTGGTATTACTTAAGGGGCCGGTTCATCAGGAATTTGTTTATGTTTGACTTTAAGACATCCAAGTTGAAGTCAGGTGAGAAACAGGCAAGCGGTAGAGAGTTTCACAGGCGTGCAGTTCCAAGAAAGAAGCTTTGTTCATGGAATCTACGTTTTGATTTAGTCACAGATAAAGAGTGGGGAAATTATTGACAGTGGTTTCAGCTAGAAGGGTGTTTATCGTGAAAGATTGGCGAAGGGGGACCAGAGATTGGAGCTCAGATGAGCACTTGTCATGAAAATAATGATAAAACAAAGATGGGATCGCAACGTTTCTTCTGTTGGAGAGAGATTGCAGGGAAGAGAAAAGGGCATCCCTCATTAAGCCACAAAGTTTATTTTGTACTCTGTCAAGGCAGGATAGGCTGTTTTAGCAGCTCCTGCCCAGATGTTGCAGCAGCATTCCATCCTTGGACGTACTTAGCTTTTTATATAGATAGAGAATTACATCAGTAGTGAGATATCATGATTCCTGATACAGATGTATTTGTAATTATAGTTGCGTAGCCAAACCGTATTCCCGTAAATTTATAATTCCACAGAGGATAAAGAAGACACCTGCGAATAATCTATATAAACATGATTAAAGACAGTTTTGGATATTCCATCAGTCCATCTTTGGTTGATCTATATTGTTTTAGTGGATATTATACTGTAAGTTCGTTTTATGGAAAAGTAAAATGAAAGCACTTCGAAAATTACACAGAGAGAATGAGTTTTGTTTTGCATTTAAGGATCTTGGTATTAGATTTTCTGTCAAACCGGATAAAACAAATCATTAGACATGTTTTTTATACATTGTAAGGCCAACAGCATGCTACAAGTAGCAATGAAACCAGATACAATATGTTTAGATTCCAAAGAAAATAATAAATAAAAACACCTCTCAATAAAGATAACCTGAGTGAATCAAGTGCGCTAACATTCAAGCAGCTATGTCTTATGAATAATAGTACATTTCTTAATATGTTAAAAAATACATATATAGAGGTTCATTTTATTTTGTTTACAAGAAAAAATAATATATTTGTTTTTATTAAAAATGTATATCTAATTAATTGATCCGAGTGAATGGAAAAATAAATATTAACCAAAAATATTCCATGCTTGTAATTGAATCGGACGAAAAGTATTCAACATCAATTTTCATTAATTTCTATTATTCAGGTTTTTATAAAACGAACCTCCGCTAAAATCCAGATACACTATGCCCTGACCGTCATTAATGCAAGATACAAAATGGTGATTTAGTAATCCATTGTATGAATTTTTTCCCCTTCATGAATTCGAATAAATTTTATATACTGCTCTGCCAAATGTAAAAGGAGTCAGTGTAAAGATGTAAACATTCGTGTATGTTTACTAAACAGGGTCTTATGTACAAATAGGGGTTAAAGATGCATTTTATAAAATCAGTTAAGATGACACTGATGAAGACAACACTGATTATTATTATAGTAATGATGAAGTGGCATAAGCAGCTATTAAATAAAATTATTATTTTTTTATTTACTAAAATGGCTGTTTTATGTTTTACTTTCATAAACTGATAATAAATGATAGCTTCAGTTTTCGTTTCAAAACTGTGTTATTATTCATGGATTAAATAATAAATTATGGGCTAAATTTCTTTATGAAGATGTTTTATAAAAAGTACAAATGCTGTATATTCTACCAATTTCATATAAACGACACAACCTGAAAATGACACAAAATCACAACGAATACCTCAGGTTAAATGATATTGCTGCATAAAAAATATAGCAATAAAGTTGTATGATTAGTAATATTGCTAGAATGTAAGTGCCTCGATATGAAAAATATGAAAATGTAAAAGAAATATATATTTTGACAAATTATACTGATTGAAAAACTTTAAAGGAAACTGTCTGAAAAAATAACTTTTTTCGCAGATAAAACCAACGTTAAAAAAGAGTAAATATATAAAATCTAATATTTATATATTAAATAATGCAGAAATCTGCTAAATGAGATGTCTGCAATTTTATCAGTTTGGGTTCTCCTAATTTTTAAGTAAGTAATCATGTTCTATTTTATAATTGTCGGCACTCTTTTAATATGTATGCTGTTCTCATTAATGCGCAACATTTGTGTTTGTGATAAATAGTAATATGTTCATGAGTCTGTTGGCGTTAATTCTGAACTATTTTCCTCCCATCCCTAACCGAGATAACAGAATCAAAAATCCAGAGAGATTTTGAGCTTTGAGTCACTAATTGGGTTGCTATCTCTTGTTATTCAGATGGAGCTGGAACAATCACGCATAGAATTTTTATATCCACATTCTCTGGCACAGATAATCACGTTCCGGAAGGGTCTCCCTGCGCGATAGGATTAGGAAGCCTTACTTTTAGACCTATTTCCGATGGGTTTCGAGTAGTATTGATCGGTCAGGAATGTGGATCACTTTGTTTTACGAATAGGCATCACCAGTAACTTTTGTCATTATGTTGAACAGTCATTGCTAAAAACGATAACGTACTTAAAGAATTCTGACTGGAAAGTCATCAGAGATAGCCTGTCAGAAGATCGATGAAATAATATATCTTTTTTATCTTCCTGTGGAATAGTATGCAACTGAGGCTACTGAATGGGTCAAAGCAGTGATCGAAGTGTATATTTCCACGCAGAATTGTAGAGCAATCCTCACTTCCCATGATAGATTATTTCTACTTGTACAACTGCCATTGCTAAAAGGCCGCATGCATTCCACTGACTTATCTGCCATAAGGTCAGTATAAATAGTCCTAAGTACGTAGAAGATAGAAATGATTGTAAGAACGAAATATCTGCAGGCAAGAAAAGGCATGATTAAATCGTCACACATTGAGTCGCATAAATTAGAAAATCGTGATTTCGAAGGTATTTATAACAGTTAGTAACAACGGACAGCTAACATGCTAAAGACATTGCGGCTGTTTGCACAGCAAACAAAAAGGCTAAATTATCATTGGAACATTCTGTATATCTACAACGCAACTATTTGTCCGTGCGTAGAGTATTATTTACATATCTTAGATGGTTCATCCACCACCAGTCTCTCCGTTGTAGATAGGGTTTAATAAAGAGTATTCAATGGAATAGGAGTTGTACTACGAACCACGTACTAACCTCTGTTCTGTCGCTAAAATGATGCATTCCTGTGCCTGTTTTTCAAATAATCCAAGCACTCCTATCCCCTCATCACGACTAACCCGACAAACAACACACCCTCACTCTTACACTATATAGATCCTTAGATAACGGAAAGCCTTCTTCTCAAAAAGCTTCTATCGTATAACAGCTAGAATTTGGAATACTCTTTCGGGTCCCAACTCTCCTTACTGTATTGCCATACAGAAGTTCAATTTAATCTGAACGCACATCTTACTATCAACATTTCTACGTTGTATCTCTGCACATCTGGCTCACAATAATAACCACTTACTCCACAGTAGCACTGTTCCTTGTTTGGTTTAAAAATTACAATTTAATAAATATGTGTGCATGTGTTTGTGTATTGTTGTCATTTGCAATACATTAAAAATGATGTTTTAAGCGAAAATAGGTATGTTTGTAACCTATACAGCATATTATTTGCGTCTTATATTTTGTGCCGGATGAAAAAAGCACAGTGAAAAAGAGATATAGTCTCAGTTATCAATTATTATGTTATATATTTTTACATCTATAAAAGCGGTTTCAAGTTAGAAATTGGTATGTTTCTTCTATTAATTTCAGTGCTAATTACGAGTTGCACTATTACGCTAGTTCAAATTTACACTTTTGATCAGATTATTTAAATTGATCAAATTATTACACTACAGAATATATATATAATTTCAAGTTTGATGCTATGTTTTATGTAGTTTTTTTATTATATCTCTTAAGATCCAGAAGCTAAGATGTGTGCTTTATTCTAAACTATTTACTTATTTATTTGATATACTGTCGCTACACGAGGGAGAGAGGGCGCCAGAATATATATATATATATATATATATATATATATATATATATATACATATATATACATATATATACATATATATTATAAGATAAAGCTGAACGTCTGTGTGTGTGTCAGGTCACGAATAGGCTCCTATATGGTTGACTATTTTAAAAAAAAACTGATTACATATAATGATAGAAGATGTATCGAGGATCAAGAATTGGTATGTTTTATCTGGCAGAATTGTGGTTCATAAAAATTGTGGGGTCTGCGTTCGCACCTGGCCTCCAAAGTATGTAAATAAAAAAATGAAAAAAAAAACAACGTTTACAAGGGTTTTTGCTATAGCTGTATATAAGAATAATTTGATAAGTATGTTTCAACTTAAATAGGGATGGTATAATAATAGTGTGGGAGCTACGTACTCCATGGTAAGATAGCACACACTTTAATAAAGACTTTTCATATATATTTGCGTAGTATACTTTGATAATTATGGTTCAGTTTGAAGAAACATGGTATAATAAAATTATTGGGTGTTCGTTCGCGCCTGACCTCCATAGAATGTAAATATGTCACAAAGATAAACAAGGTATTTTAAAATAACACCTTAACTTTAATCTTAATTCACGTTAGCTTTTATTTATTTTTTGAGTTGAATCATATTGTGTCGAATAAATTCACCTCATAAATTCACATTCTTATTTAAGTGAAAGCCCCCCCACAAAAAATCGGAACTTTAGACAATTCGCGACACGAATTTTTCAGAATTCTGTTTTTTTTTTCTTTCTTCACTTGCACGCGGTACTCTTTCGAAAATAGATAAATAGATAAATAATAAAAAATAAGAACGTTACTTGTTATCGTATCAAAAGAAGGAAAATCCTGCTCACGTGATTACGTGTCTTTCTAAAAACATTTGCTTAACTTTTTATTTTTATTTATATATCTGTGTAAGCTTTTTTATCAGTGTACTAGAAGTACTTCAATTGATTACAACCTTTTCTGCGTGTTCTTTAGATTACAATAGTACAACCCTGAACCCGACGGCGCATTACTACACCCTTCAATGCTGTAAAACTGAAACGAAGCTGTTCTGCTTGAGAGGGGCGCCATTTTCTTCTTATTCATATTTATATCGAGTGTTTGCTTAAAAAAAACTAAAGTAATTACGGGTTTACTTTTTTAAATATCCCATTTTGCTGTTTCGGATATTTTTTTTAGTAAATAAAGCTTCATTATTTGTCAAAAATTTTTGTTTATTTGTTTTCCGATATTTCGTCGATATTATTTAGTAAGAGTGTTTAGCAGAAAAGCCAACAACGACTACCAGAAAAAATGAATATACAAAAAAATAAATGTTACCATAGTCAATAAAAGTTCAGTTCATGTTTTTTTGTTGTTTTGAAATAGTTTTTAATGTTCTTTACTTGAAAAAATTACAACGAACCGAAATTTAAACGAAATTTGAGGCGACATCTACTTAAATTAGTTTTTTATATAAACTACACATGCCATAATCGAATATTCCTCAAGCACAAAATAACGGAAAACATTAAAATATGTTTATAAATATTCCTTACGTTGACGAAACTCTCTTAAATTGTTAACACAGAATGCTCAGGTGTCTCTCCTTCAAATTGAAAACGGAGCTCTCCATTTCAAAGTCGCTGCCATTTTGATTTTTTTTAAACCGGTTCGTCAATTAAAAAATTAAAAAGAAAATTGTTTACAAACTACTTAAAATACAAACCAATGAACTTTTCTTCCATAAAAGTAACTTTTATTGACTATGGTAACATTTATTTCTTCTATATTTATATTATTATATATATAACATTTTCTCTTTGTAAGGAAACATCATTTTGTTGGTCACGCTTGGCTACGGATGGAAACAAAGTTGATATTAAAAATATATTCTCGCGAAAATTATCTTTACTTTCATAATATTTTGCTTAGGGTAAAATTTTTGAGTATCAAAACCTATCTTTACAACCCCCTCCTTTTCATAAACCATCATCCTTTCATCAATCACAGCCACTTTTCCGTAGGCCGTTTTTGAACCCAGTCAACGATGGGTACTTCTGCTTGTATATATATATATATATATATATATATATATATATATATATATATATATATATATATATATATATATATATATAATGTTTTTTCGCAGGTGATGGCACGGCCATTAACAAATACGGTCTCGAAATTCCGAACACCACTGAGAATCAACAAGCCACACCACGAACAATATCATTGAATCAACACACACGTTCTCAAGCAGCACGGAACATTTTTTTCCGAATCGACACGCCACGATACGAAATGCAATAGCACGAGGCCCGTGTTATCAAAGCAGTGTATTGCAACCGTCGAATCATTTATCGACTTTTTGTTCATAGCCGCTTTGTGAAATTCAATCGTCACTTTTGGGTAAGATGGGTGCAGTTCATTAGTAGACTTAACTGTAATCGAAAAGTCCCGGGTCGCTTTTCACCGTCGTTACGCCCGACTCATACGCTTGTGCGCTTACGCCCATACTCGGGACATATACAATTTTTATATAGAAATAGACGTCCTTTGCTCCCATTCATAAATGTTGTTACGCAAGATTTTCTTCTTTTGATAGCTTTTATTTTATTTTATTTAAGCTATCTATTTATTAAGCTATCTATTTATTTAAGCTATCTATTTATTTAAGCCATCTATTCCCGCTATTTGATTCTGCTCGTTACTAGCTCATATTTCCTTTAGTCCTTTCCTCTCATCTGTCTAAAATATTTAACATTCAAACAACCGACTAAGTAAACAATGAATATAATTAGCATTAGAAATATGAGTGTTCATCTGAAATTTAGCACTGTTCTAGCCCCTGCGGTGGGTCTGCTTAGCGCACCCTTTTCTTGCTCTTACAAACTAGTTTGAGATCTGGTATGTTATGCCTGTTACTAGCAGAAGTAATGTCGTGGGTCTGTATCTGCTCAACCGTTATTTTCATTAGAAATGATTCAACTAGTTTCAGACTATGCCTATATCTCTAAATGCTATGCTCCAAAATACTTAAAACAATGACAACACTTGCAAATAATTTTCTCTATTATCTATATGCGTCTTATTCTAAAGTCAAATTAAAATTTTTTGCTCTTTGCTACAATTGCGCGTTAAAATCTATAATGCAGGGGCTGAAATCATCTTAATACGTAATCTTTTTCAAGTAAAATATAAACAGGTACTTGAATACTTACATTCTAACCAATTTCAATCATTAATATTCATTAAGGTTTTGTCTACACGACAAATTGGGCCAAATTATCTTTTATATTCGAGCATCTGTATTTCCCCGGTACATAAAAAAGAATAAATAATAACTGATTATAAAAACCTATTCAAAAATAAACATCAGTTCACCTTTCCTTTTGATTTGAGCAAGTCAGTGATAATATTACATAGCGGATCTCATATTTTCATTCAACAAGGAACTGAGGTCAAACTGTGAGGGTAAAAACATTATGTCTACCTTTTAAGCAGAATAATAGAATTTTAAGTAACTGCCATTCTGATTCTCCTATACATACATATACTTAATAGTGATTAGTATATTCATTTAATAATACTTTATATAGTAAGCATGTTCGTATATTGTACAAGAGAAACACAAACTTGAACATTTCTGCCAGAAACAACGGTGGTCGAATTGTAATAACAGCAGTTGCAATATATAAACAACGGAAAAATAATTAAAATTTATTTAAGTTACAAAATTATATGGCCACGTAGATGAACAAGAATATGCACCCTATTTTTAATGTCTCCATTATGATTGAAATAAAATCAAATGCGTTCTCCAGATTCCCAACTGGAATCATTTAAAAATATATCTTCCTAAAATAAGATTATTTCCTCTTACATTAAACATAATAGCTGATTCAATCATTTATTTTCCGCATAAAATTGGCGAAATAAACAATATATTAAAATAGTCAGCAAAATGGCAACAATCAGTGTTAGTCGACATAGGTTAAACTTTTAGTTTAAATTTTGAAACTTACCTTTTAGTGAGAAGACATTCAAGCATTTTACTTACGCTATTATGCTTTAACAGAAAGTAAATCACATTACTTATATATTTTTAAGATTGAAAAATTTGAAGGTCGAACATGCTCAATTCTTTTATTTTTAGTAATAACCAGTAATTTCCTTGAAAGTGCTTCGTTCAAACTCCTCGGCTGATGTTGACAGGGAACAGAAGTTGGAACATCCACATCGAGGGCATTCCTGGGGCTGTTGTGAGCAAAGTGGGCTCTCTAGAAAGTTACTTACGCCTGAAAGTATCCGGTACATCTACAAGGCCACACTTCGCCTATGTATGTAGTGCTGTTGTCACATTTCGGTTGGTGCATCTGCTACTAGTCTCTCACTCCTGGGCAGGTTTCAAAAGAGAGTCGCCAAGCTAATATGCCCCGAACTGTCAGCTAGGCTTCAGCTCCTCCCACCGACGAAATGTTACATTCCCCTGCTTTTTTTTACAATCATTTTAATGGTAGATGCACACACTAACGGCAGGCTCTTGTATGACCTCAAGGTAAATACCCTCCACAAACCTGACAAGCAGCAAAAATCCAGTTCTCCACAGAAGAGATTCCCAGATTCCAGAAAGCCTTCTAATCTAATAGTTCCTTTCCTATAAGTGCTAAACTTTGAAATCCCCTTTCCGTCTTCCTGATTCCTTGACTATTCTGACATGCAGCAGTTAAAATGTAATGTAAACAAATATTTTGCTGCTCGACTCCCTACATAGTGTAACTTCAATAATTCCTAGATAGTGCCCCCCTACATCAAAGTGCTTTATTTGAAGTAAAAATGCAATAAAATAGTAATCTCAATACAAGATTGTGGATCCAGTGTACTTAGCAATATATCTTTGTTTGAACATATGCTATTCCTTCAACGTGGATAGCCGTGCGACTGTTCCTGCTAGCATTCAACACCACATCTAAAACCATTGAAAATAAATACTCGAGCAGAAGATTTTTGCACGGCTTTTGCTGAGATGAAAATGAAGACATAACCATGGTAACCTTCTCTAAAGTCCAATATCTCTAATTTGATCTAAATACATTAGATGAGATTTATCCTAGAAAATGTCTATAATCTGATTTATTGGAAAAAGGAGAAAAAGTACATATATAGACCTTCTATATTAGTGTCTAATTTCTGTAAGTTTAATATTTTTTCAATGGACTGACCACTTTCAAATTAAGAAGAACATATGAGGATGATCGTTAGTGAGTTTCCAGCAGAGTAAGAGTGCACTAATCGTTAGTGGTTTAAATTGGTTATAATTTGATTGGCTAATGAAAGCCTCAATAAGTATTTGTTTACATTGGACCTGAAAAGATGGATATTTTAGTTAGATAGAAAACATATCAGCAGAACAGAGTTCTACAGGAAGGCCGTTCTAGGAAAAAAAGCTTTGCTCACTGATTTTTCTCTTAAATATTAGAGGATTGAGCCGAAAAATATATTATGGAGCAGTAGAATGATGCAATTAATTTTCTATAATGCAAATTAAAACTAGTTGAATTCTTGAAAAACAGGTTTCTTTAATATTATGCATAATATTTTCAAAATAGTCGGAAAATTTTAATGTTTAGAAATAATGACATCATGCGGCGTTATATGAATTTGAGACTTTAACAAAATTCGGGCTATTTCTTTTCCTCATTAAATAAACTAAAACTGAATTTACTATAAGTTTATGATAAATTTATACTATTAAATTAAGTAATTCTTAGTCAAACTTATACTTAACATAGAAATGTGTACACATAACTAACTTTTATGTAAATAGAAATATATTGTACCAATAAATACAAGAATTGGTATTGTATTTAATTGAGACAATAAACTTTGCCGATAAAGGAAATGCTTTTATTTTGCACAATAGACAAACCTTATTGATAAAACTGGAATCGTATGGCAAATATAAATAACGTGTTTATGATCACAAAGAGGTTCAGAATCTTTCTTTTCAAAGGGCACAAATAGGCGTAATGCGTATATAAAAACACAGAAATAATGTCACTTGGAATTACGATTATAATAATAGTGTCGTATTCCATCTTTGATATATACAAATACATAATAGTGTTAGCGGCAGACACAAAAAGATTAACCGATAATATAACTGATATGCAGTGGGAGCAATGCAATATACGTAATTGACCATTACTGTTTGCAAAAGTAAAGGCCTGGTAAACAATATATTAATAATAATGATTATTATGCATTTTTCTAACACGTTCTTTATGATTAAATGTTTTAAATGGATGTCTCCTGAGGGGTTAATGTTGTTTAGGTACCTCTCATTCCTCTGCTAAATAACGTCAACCGGTGAACATAACATACCTTATATATATATATATATATATATATATATATATATATATATATATATATATATATATACTAGACTACCCGTGACCCTTTGGATCAGTATGTTATATTAGCTATAGAATTCGTGTATGAGCGTGACACTTGTGACGTAAGGAAAATATTTTTTTACATAACAGAAACATTTCTATGAAAGTATATTAAAATGAAAAAAAAGAATATAGATAGATTTCTATGAGTCGTTCTGTTTATTATAATTGAATATTTTTGAAAAAGAAATGTATCGTTACTGAATGATGGCCATACTTATAAGTAATTGTGCACTGAACAATATCATAATACTTATTATAGTTAAATTGAAATTTTGATATATCTGCTTTTTTTACATCGTTTACTTCTGTATTACGTATAAGTTGTTTAAAACCCCACTCTTCCCATGGTAAATAATAATTTCCAAATAATAACGTTAGTATTTCAGTGCGCACGTCATGCGCGCATGCACAACCGGATGTCGTAAACCAGAAAGTGGGTTACATACATCGTTACAAGGCTATTTGAGTTTTATAAGTATATATATATATATATATATATATATATATATATATATATATAATCCGTTGTGCATATGTGCGTTTGTTTGTATATCTTACCAAAAGCTATATATATAACAAGAGAGCGAGCGGGAGAGGCAGTAAGATACACACCAGCACACACCTACATATATCTGTATAT